>NW_026880298.1:0-30633 GCF_032173495.1 Musca vetustissima
ACCACTACTACCATAAGATGTGGAGTATATTCAATTTGGTATTAGATTGGTAAAAATGTTTTTGTACCCTTCACCACACTGTGGTACAGGGTATTATGCCTTTGTGCATATGTTTGTAACAGGCAAAAGGAAACGAGATAGACACATGGTTCCTTTTGAGAATATGCATAGAATCACTTTCTGAGTCGATTTATGCATGTCCGCCCGTCCGTCCGTCTGTTGATGTTAAATTGTAAACAAAGTATAGGTCGCATTTATGATCCGATTTGGATGAACTTTGGCATAGATCACTTACGAACCCTATTGAAATTGGGAAAAATCGGTTCAGATTTAGATATAGCTCCCATATATATTTTCGTCCTATTTAATGTAAATGGTCCACCAAAGTCAATATATATCTTTCGATTTGCACGAAATTTGGTTCAGCGTAATGAATTAGGTCTACAATGATGTGTGTTAAGTTTCGTGAAAATCGGTTCAGATTTAGATATAGCTCCCATTTGATCCAATTTCATTTTACTGGCCCTTTAAAAATGCGACGTCTGTTAAGATTCATCGGCCCCGTCCGACTGTACTACTTTCCTTACTGGTTTTCTTATTATGAACCTCAATTTTTAAAACTAAGAACCTCACATTCTCCAGTTTGGAGTTCTATATCTATATCGCATCTTTTGTGAATTCGAAATTGAAGAATTTGAAACACAATTTTCGATACATTGAAATTTTCATTAACACATATAGATCAAATTTAAGCTTTTATTATTTCAATTCGCTTATATTGCTAACATCTTAGAAAAATTTAAAAGCATATCATATTTTGTAGAGTGACTATATTTCAACAACAGAAACACTGCACCACTTTTGTCTGCTTGTTTTCCGTCTTCACTATTTCCCTTCTTCTCTAAGCAAGTGGTCTATTGTTGGGTTGACGGTTTGATCAAAGAGCGAGTTACTGGGCTGTTCAGGGAAAATTTATCAATTATTTATATTGGTTAGTTGCATTTTTAAGTCCAAACTGTTTCCTTTAAAAGGAATATTTAAGTTGATTGTAAGTGACAGGGTGATCATCATTACAAGCAAATATTATTAAATTCCGCCGGGCCAAACGTTGCCTTCAAAAATGTTTCCGAAAAGTTTCGATTGGAAAATACGCCTATTACAATGGAAATACCTAAATTAGGGTAGGACTTTTATATGGGGGCTAAGTAAACCCAGGATTCAATTTGCACGAAATTAGGCATATCGCACTGAATTGAGTCTTGAAAGGCGTGTGTTAAATTCCGTGGTTTCGATATAGCTTCCATATATATTTTCGCCCAATTTAATGTAAATTGTTCACCAAAGTCCCTGTATATCTTTCGAGTTGCACGAAATTTGGAATAGATTGCGCTAAACTAACTAAAGACCCAATGTTTTTCCGATTGGCACACAATTTTGTAAAATTTAATATAAATTAATCTCTGGCAAGTTTCGTTGAAATCGGTTCAGGTTTTTTTTTTTGCATTGGAGAAAACAGTTCGTTATAACCGGTCTTCGTTATACACGTGCTCTATTGTATATAATTTTTATATTGCTCATCTAGATCAGATCCTTTAGTCTATCATTAGAAAAAAACACATAATTTCCTCATGATTTAATTAATTATAGCGCTAAATTTTAATGTCACGGTTATTGATCTACAGATACTTCTTTGGTTAAACAATTACGAAAATGGAAACAGAAATATGGCATCATTATATTTATTTATTTAGTATTTTTTCTGAAACCCCTAAAAGCATGCTGTATTTATTTGTATTTTACCCATACCCCAAGCTTAACGAATATCGATTGAATTTATGATATATTTGTTGGTTTCTACTTGTCGTTACTTTAAAGTTTAAAGTTACAACATAAAACTATTTCCCCTCGACACACATTTATACAAACATTATGGCATTGAATTTTATACGCTGGTTTGAAGCGTAACAATAACTTTTCGTTTTCTTTTTTCGTCTAAATTGATGTTATTTTCCAATAAATACTGCGATACACTTACCTATAGCAATGAAATCAAAACGTGAGTTAAACGCATGAATTGTTATTATAATAATAATTGAAGAATTTATGTACACGAGTTTGATGGATGTATATACATAGACATACATATGGTCACTTTGTTACCATAGATTTCAAATGGTTTTTATTATAAAATCAATCATTTGCCATAAACAATTTGAGTCCACCCTTCGCCAAACACCTTATTATACCCTTCACCACACTGTGGTACAGGGTATTATGTCTTTGTGAATATGTTTGTAACAGGCAAAAGGAAACGAGATAGAAACATGGTTCCTTTTGAGAATCACTTTTTAAGTCGATTTATGCAGGTCCGTCCATCCGTCTGTCCATGTTTCGCTGAAATCGGTTCATATATGGATGTAACTTCCATATCTATTTTCATCCGATTTTAAGTAAATGGTGCACCAAACTCCTCATGTTTTTAATATTGACATGAAATTTTGCACAACGTACAAAATTGAGCATTTTGATATTTGCTTTAAATTGATTTACATAATTTCGTCCCATTGTAACAAACGAATAATAATTTCATTTCAAGTACCTGTCAGTATATATATGGCCCGGACGAACTTTTTTGACTGGTTAAATAATATTTTTAGGAGGACCTTTATAAACGTAGATTTTTGTAAGGATTTTTTAAGGATATTTTTAGAAATATTTTTCATTTTTAAACACATAATAATGTTTCGATCACCTCATCTCCCAAAACACCTCCAGTCCAGGCCACAATTTGCCTATAATTATCCTTGTGGACAGACATAATCACACTTGCATTACCCTCATCTTTTCGCTTGTGGTCAAGGACCATTTGGCCACGGGTATGTTGCCCTGCCAACTCCACAGTGGCATGATATAGAGGACTCCTAGTGATTATAAGTTCCAGAAATAGGAAGGCGGCAACCAAGACAGCATCACAAATAATCCATTTCGCATAACCCAAGGGGCGTGTGAAGGAATTCTCCACCGTGTTCATGAAATGCATGACTTTTGAATCGTCCTTGGATAGCACTTCAAAACGCCAATTCTAGGGAAAGAAATCAAAGAGAATCGGCTATTTTTGTAATTCTAGATAAAATATTTGATTGCTTACAGCATCATAATTCATTTCACCATCGATACAGGTCTCCCACGACACCACCAACATTGGTTTGCTGAAACTTTCAAAGACAATATGGGCTGCCTCCGGATCCAGGCGAAAATTGAATTCATTGAATGTTCGCCATAAAGTTTTACTATAAGTCTCAGAATAGACTAAAACTAAAAAAATCAGCAACGTCAAAAATCTTAAAAAAAAACAAAAACTCATTTTAGGGTTAATATCGTACTTTTTACTAGTTTTTACCCATTTTTAAGTTTTAGAAGGATAGTATAAGGGACAAAAATATTCTCCATAATTTTTTATCATAAGTCACTGAACAAGAGAAATCTGTATTCATATGCCGAATACATAGTCATACATTTTAAACAAAAAATTCAAAATGTTCTTGTATTTTGCTTAAAGATATACCAGTATTTTTTTCGACTAAGTGCATTAAAGTAAATGAAACTTAATTTTAGGTATATAATGTCAAAGAATAAAATATTCTACGTCATAATCCACTTCAAGTCTCAGAACAAACTACATATTTATATTCAATAGTTTTTATGATTCAGTATAAAATTAACTGAAGTCTGCAAAAAATTGTTTGTTATTGTATAATTTTATAATGTTAATTTCTTCAAAACTATTGAATATAAATATATAATTTATGCTGAAACTTGAAAAGGATTTTGACGTAGAATATTTTATTCTTTGACATTATATACCTAAAATTAAGTTTCATATTATTTTGATGATTGATGGAGAATTTTGAATTTTTGTTCTATATATTCAGTATATACATTATATATACAGATTTCCTTGTTCAGTGATGGAGTGATTGTAATTGATAAATATTATCCATCTTGTGGGAAAATTGGGTAAAAACTAGTAATAAGTACGATATTAACCCTAAAATGAGTTTTTGTTTTCTTAAGATTTTTGACGTTTAGGCTGATTTTTGAGTTTTAGTCTATTCTGAGACTTATAGTAAAACGTTATGGCAAACATTTCTGTAGAATATTCTGAGCAGCTTTAACCCCGTTTTGAATGAGTTTTCAATCACTCCTGGAAAACGGGGACCGAAAATACCCATTTAATGAGTCGGTTGAGTGTTAAAGTTGCATACCAAAAAACTCCTCGATATTTTATCAGTAATATTGCCGAAGAAATCATAATTCGAAAATTATCAAAATTCTTGAAAAGGGGGAATATTGTCCCTCTTTTTAGGTTACCTCACGACGTAAACTTTCAAAACGCCAACACACGTGTCTTCTTTTTTAGCCCCTCTTTCATAATCTTTTGGAATTTCCCGGTAATTATTTTTTGTGATGCACAGTGTTATATAATTAGAATTATAAAAACTACGTTTTAAGTAATTGTACAATAACATTTAAAAATAAAAAGAAATACAATGCATTTCTTTAAATTAGAGAATTTTTGTTTGTGTTTTGTAAAAAATTTTCGCAACTAACAATTTGTTCCCAGTTTTTTTCTGAATTCGGAACGAAACCCTGCACAAGTTTCCGATTCTGATGGCGAATTCATACCGAAGTAGGAACACAATTGTGTGAAGGTGACGACGAATTCGAAAGTTTTGTCGAAAAAAATCTTAAGGAACATACGAGTTTGTTTATGAATTCTAAACGAAGTTGTAGAAAATTTCGGGAAAAAAGAAGGGAAATTTTCGATTTACTGCACAATTAGGGAGATTTTCGGACATTTTTTCGGTATACAATCGGTATACAAACATTTTTTCCTTTTTTCCAAAAATTTGCGATAGAATGTGCAGATTATTCGGTAATCGGAAAAAGGGTTGAGAAATTTCGATGAGTAACATTTTATGGTAGCAACATGTAAACAAGGCTGAGTGTACACAAATATGAACACCTAGCCTCATTTTCCAGCCCAAGTGGGTGTAATTTCGTATTTCGTTGTGGACAATTTTAAATATAAATCCATGTTTTGACATAACTTACATATGAGGTCCCGTTCATTTTCGATACTGAAGGTCTTGAATTTCGGAAGCTCTTTATTTTCAACCAATTTTCACCCCTTTTATTTCGCATTTATGAACCGAATAAGACCTAACATGTAACAAATAGTTGATTTGTTCTAAAGACAAACCTTATTGAAAGCTGTGAAAATAGGTTCAGATTTTACATAGCTCCCAATGTATTTTTTTATCCGATTTTATTTAAATCTTTTCTCCAATTAGAGCGAAATTCTAACTATGTACCAAATAAAGTCTGGAATGGCGTGTTTTACTGCATTCGATTATGCTTTATATATCACTATATTTTCGTACGAGTTCATGCAAATTGAGCATCCAGGACTGCTCCGAAATGATTTTTGTACAAGAATATTGAAGCAAAGAATGAAGCCCTGTATTTGTTCCTAGTGTAGAGGTTATGTAGTCTTCCCCTATCGACATTGTTAATTTCCTAATTACTTCTAATATCTTATTATACTTAAACTAAATTACTGCTAATGTCTAAAACTTAAATTTTTTACAATTTTTTTTACTTGCTTCTACTCTCATTCGACAGCTTAGCTTATAGAAAATCGCTCGAACAAAGTTATTAAATAAATTTGTTCACAATAAAAAAACAGCCATTAGGTCGTTGGTTATGTCTCAAAAGTTGGCAAACTGCAGTTCATCATGGGATAAATTAATTTATGACTATTTTTATGTCTACAGCTTTGGTCATAACGCCATTTTTTTCCTTTTGGACGCTTATGATAAATTGTGGTCTACATAAAAAAGCTACAATGACCTTCATTATTCACTTTATAAGCTTCTTGCTTTTCGCAAGCTAATATTCTTTGCAAAAAAAATCTGGAAAAAAGCGACGATGTAATTAATTTCATTGGATGATTATGTGAGGTGATTATCATAGATCTTCTTTGGCTACGATGCCAGCAAGAACATTGATTTTAGATATTATTTTTATTTATTTTTTTGGTTTTCATAAAGCTACTACCGTAGCTAAAAAACAAAATGTATTTCACATTTAATATGCAAAAAGTATAAAAAACAATTTTGAAACTACTAAAAAAATTAGGTTATCTTTCCATTTAGGAATTATTTTTATTTTATATGATTTTATTATTTATGTTTCCGCATTCACATTTGCCAACAAAAAACCATTGTTCGTTCAGTTTAGCTTTCTGGGTTTTTGTTTTTGGTCCATTTCTAAACAAATATTCTACTAATGTGCAATAATGTTTGAAAACATCTATGTATGCCTGTATGCGTGTTTGTGTGTGTTTGTTATGTGCGCTCATGTCCGTATTCATGTTGCTAAAAATTTCAAAATCCATTAAATGCTTTCCTAACCACAATTTAAATGCCTTTTGTCGGTCACCGACCAAAGAGCAAGAGTCAACCAGACCAGAGTCCGACCAATATGCTAACACAACTGACAATATTTACATTGGTCTCATATCGTTTTAGTTGATTTGTTGACAAAGCAAATGTTTGGAGAACAAAACGGATACGCTATAGTTGGTAAAATTGCTTGAATGAAAAGTAAGTAAAAGTTGATGGAAAACTTGTATAGCCTCCACCATAGTTTACTAATAGTTAATTCTAATAATGTTTCCAAACTCACATGAAGTAGTATGCAAATGTCCAATCCAATGATAAATCAAAACCAGTGAGTGGAGCAGTATAGTCGGACGGGGCCGACCATACGATACCCTACACAACAACCTCAGAACTCGGATGTTTATTCCGAGCCTGGGCAATATTTCGTGATATTTGCCGCGACTTGTCCGATTAGAGGTCAATAGCACATCTTCCTTACATTTTCCGAATATTACAAATATTCATTACAGCCCTTCTAATTACTTATCCAGATTCCCTTCACGGTGGGTTGTGATATTCGGCTTATATTCGACTAGAAAACACGCAAAGAAATTAAGTTTTCGGTCCACTTCAAAACAAAATTTTATTCTGATCATCACCGAAAATTATAGGCGTTGTCCTTAACCATAATTGGAACGTCATGGCAAATTTCAAAGCGATTAGCGCTATATTTCCGCCCTCTAATGTGGTAATGAGTTACTAAATAATATCTGAATACGTAAGCACATGTAAACATTTAGGTGTAACTCCCACATCCGAATACATACATCAATATATTTGGTATCAATTTAAAGGTCAACCACTCCTCTTGGATATACTATCAACTTATCGAGTATATATCCTTCAGGAGTAAATATATAAACCATAGAATTCAAATTTGGTAATTTTTCACACAAAAGTCAGAGTCCATTTGACCCGATAAATAATGACCGATCTTTATCAAAGCAGACATGCTTATTCTTAGGGCTGATTCGCTTCTCCATGTAAAATTTCGCTTCTCCATGTAAACAATAGGGGTTCATTGGCCAGAACCCATCCTACATGCAAAATTTCGTGAAGATTGGTCCATAACTGTGGCCTGTATCGTGTTTACAAATTATAATGGACAGACGGATAGACGGACGGACGAACACACATGTCAAGATCGACTCAGCTAGTCGAGATATGACGATTCGCTGCGTTACAAAGTCTTGGGGCTGCACAAAGCTATAATACCCTGACAACATAGTTGTGTAGGGTATAAATATCGAAAAATCGTCAGTATAAGAACAAAAGGGGAACTGATATATGAGACAAAACAAGACACAGTTGGAAGAAATGGGAGGAGAAAGAAGATGGAAGTCTACTTGTGGTGGGCCTACAATGTATTCTTCAAGATTGCGAAGGCAATCATGAGAATCCATGATTTTATGTAGAAAGTTTTCCCACCTAATGAGAACCCCAAAATATCAAACAGCCAAATCGATTAAATCCAAAATCTAATGATAACAAAGTCATCCAAAGCATAGAAGACCTTAGAAAAATAGTGGCTGAGACTATCAAACATAATCTGGTGTGGAAACAGGACTTTCCTAAATTACAAAAGCCAACGGTTTTCGTCAGAGGTTGGGGCAGTGATTTCACGACAGAACGCATGCCCGAACTCTTTAGTTTGACAAAACAGGACACAGTTGTGAAGAAATGGGAGGAGAAAGAAGATGGAATTCTACTTGTGGTGGACCTAGACAGGGAACATGGGTCTGTTAAAAACAACGACTCTGAATTAACTAACAACAATGCAAACACAGGTTTCCCGCCAAGAACCAGTCACAAAAATGTGATGTAATTGTAAGATTTCTAGCATTATCCTACCTTCTAATCGACTCCAATCGATACTACCACCAACGACGGAACTGCATCAACTGGTGACGAAATCAAAGAAGAAAACAGGTACCACATTGAGTGGGGTAGTAAAAAAAAGAACAAACACTCATCGAATACACTATTTTCACAATCATAAATCTGACATGGTAAAATAGTGAATAAAACAAAACATATTAGAAAATGTCGATTTGTTTAATTTCCAACACGGCACAAAAATATACATAAACTAAGTGAATTAAAAAAAAGGCATTGTTTTTTTTTGAAAAATATTCTAATGGATTTTTAAATTTATGTGAAGTTTTAAAAATGTATTTTTTATTAAATATATTACTAAGTAACAATGTTAAACTGGTTAATTTGCCAAAAATATGTAAAGAAATTTAATAAGTAGTTTTTTTCTAAAATTTAAACTTGTAAACAATATTAATACATATTTCCATATTCAATTTAATTTATTAACTTAACAAAAATGTGATTCATAGACTTTCATAATTGTGCATTTCTCACAACTTTAACTAATTGAATTGCATGACTTTTCTATTATATACACTTAAGCAAAAAAATATGTAATTGAAAATTTGAAATTGAACTTTCACAGAAGACACCAAAACACACATCTTAGGTATGGCAACAACCGAATTTCTTAACAATTTTTAAGTTCATGACAATTACAATCCTCTACTCCATAGTCCATTTACTCTTTCCTTGAGTGTAATAACATAACTTTGTTAACAAAGCAGCAAAACGTTGATTACTAATGCATATAGTCGTAAATGTATGACATCGCAAAACTTATATTTATTAAAAGACATAACTTGAGATGTAATCTGCAGTGCGTTTTGTTTGTTGCGTCGGAAGATGTTGTGGAAGGTCATACACACACACACACACCCTTAGCACAAATATTTTAAATAAATGCATTGATTCGCTCATACTCATCGTCAGCGTCATCCATAAATGTTATAGCAAGTTTGTGTGTAAGTTTTCGTGCAGTGCACATTTTTTCATATCCCTTCACATGTGGTTGTTTTAGTTGTTGCAGTTCTTGGTGGATGCCAATGTCGATGATGACAAAACGAGATGATAAAAATTTTCAGCTGATTTCAGCATTATTTAACGTATGAATCACATTCATTACGTTAAATAGTTTTACACAGATTAAGAGGGTGAGAGAGTGGTGTTTGTCTACGCTACGATGGAAATAAGGGAGGTACGGTGGACAGGAAAAATTTCAACCTATTTAAATTAGAAGGTTCGGTAAGCTGCCATGAAGAGTTCGACTTAGTTTTATATAAATGCATTGGAAAAAATCTTATTTTGGCCATGCTGGAATCCAGCAATTAAATATAGTCGGTGTTGCCGACAGATAGTTTCGACCCTTAATTCGAGATAAATCAATTTCCTATTGATGCTATAATATAGGTATAGGGGAGATCAGTGTAAACCTATTTATGCCACATTGAGGGCACACAAATTTATCGGTATGTATTGCCATCGAGAGAGCCTATAACAAAGTCGGCACTGAAGACCAAATCCAACCCTTAGAACCCTTTCGAGTTGACCAGGCAATCACAGACTGGCCCATCGATAATCTGTAGCCTACAAGACATGATTATCAGTGACAAAGTAGGGCAGGGGACACCACAGGGATATATTAGGTGTGTCTGGTTACTTTTCCTGTAACATTTATTCAGTAAGTTCTAGTTCAGAGAGTAAGCCTTTTTTACTCTCTTCTGCGATAATACTGAGAAAAGTAAACAGACAACATTTAGTAAGACTTAGCAAATAAACAGCTGATTCAAGCTGATTCGTTGGTTTATCCTCTACATAAATATCCCGCCCATTATTCATGATATCGGTATTCTAGAAATCTTAGAAACATTTGCGTTTAAAAGTGTCAACAATTTAGCACTTGTGTTGTTCAGTGCCTTGGTTCCCTTTTTTGTGCAATTTTTAGTTCAGATTTTCGAAAAATATGCTCAAAAAACATTTTATTTGTCATAGGATAATAGATAAATAATAAAATTCGGATATATGCCCTTTCCTTTTCCGATGTTACCTTTACGTATTATATTTAATTTGTTATATCCAGCACTTTATATCTAACCATTCTGTCGTACACAATATTTATAACCGTAAGTACTAATGCCTCACAAAAACATGAACACATTTTTTTTAAAACAAAAAGCCTTGTACCAGATTCTATATCCACCAGTACCGCCGTATACAATGTGTTGTACTTTAAGAAATTATTTAAGAAATGTTTATCGTCATAGTTCCAGATAATTATATAATAACAGGTTTTTATCTTTTTCCGACCAATATTTGTACTTGTTGGTACCTTTAAGCACAATTTACCAACTTTTTGGCGTATTCTATTTTGTTTATAATAGACAAATCTACCGTTCCCACACAGTGGTATTTTTGTACCATTTAGTTCGAATTCCTAATAAACCCAAACTACATGTAAAATATCAAGATTCGTTTGGGCGTTGCCAATGCCAATTTCTATCCTATTAACTTGTTGATGGCGCTGGGAGTAATTATACTTTTATTTTAGAAGCCACATACGCGAATTCCAAACTCTACCACTTCTAATCGCTTAATTCCCATGAAAATTTTTAGTAGTTTGTAGGCCTTTTAAGAATCCATTTAATAAGAATCTTCATCACTACACTATTTTGTTTGCGTATAAACTTTTCCATTGTCATTTAATATTTAATACCAATTAGTACTAATTTCAAAAAAATTATGCATAGCGAAGTATTTGTAATAGCTAAATCAACGTACCACGTTTCAGGTTTCTGTTCCTAACGGCTTCATTGTAATTTTTATTTAGTACTTTTTATCACCGCATTAGTACTAATTTGTAATAGTAAAACCTATATACAAAGTTTTCGATTTCTATCTCTACCTTTTCTATTATAACTTTTTAGTACAAATTTCCAAAAAAAAAAAAAGTTGCCCATCTTTCTATTTGTAATAGCTTATGCTGAATACCACGTTTCAGATATCTACCCGTATATGTTCCATTGTAATATAATATTTAGTACTTTTTAGTACCTTAAGTACTAATTACCAAAATTTGTGCACATATTCCCCTTAGCCTATCATTGACAGAGCTGCATAGCTGCATTTTCAGAGTTCTACTTCCAAACGTTCTGGTGTAATAGAGTTTTAGTACTTTTTAGTACAATTTTCGTACTAATTTCCAAAAGATATATGTGCACAACATTTTATTTGTAATAGCTTAAACTACATATCAATTTTCAGATAAGTATCTTTACTGGTTCCATTCAAATATAATATTTAGTACATTTTAGTACCTCTTAGTACTAAATTCAATTTTTTTTCACACACAGCCCTACCCTTATTGTTGACAAAGCTGCATACCAAATTTCAGAGTTCTACTTCCAACCGTTCCGGCGTAATACAGTTTTACTACTTTTTAGTACCATTTCAGCACAAATTTCCAAAAAATATTTTGCACATCATTCTATTTTTAATTGCTTAAGCCTCATACTAAGTTCCAGATATGCTTCTCTAACAACTCCATTCAAATATAATATTTAGTACTTTTTAGAACCATCTAGTACTAAATTCCAAAATTTGTTCACACATACCACTACGTTTGTCGTAAGCAAAGCTGTATACCAAATTTCAAAGTTTTAAACCTAACCATTCCCCCGTAATACAGTTTTTAGTACGAATTTCCCCGCCTTATCACACGCCTACTCACCAAACCCCACCTACATGCCAAATTTTAATTTCTAGCTTCGTCAAGTTGATGATCAGTCAGTCACTTATAACGCAACTCTTTTATATATATAGATAAACAATTAAAATGAACAAGAAAAATGGATTTGGTATACATACATTGCCCTCTATCTGGAACTTGCCTAAAAATATATAAGGAATTAGTTTCTATTTTAATGAAACTTTGCTTTACTTACGAATTTTCTTCCATTTTCTGTAATTTTCATACAACCTAACTTCAAATTGAACTTTGCAAATTAAAAAAATGTTTTGAATAATTTTTGTGTTTGGTCATAAAACAGCTGATCTCAAAATGGCTGAGTTTGCAAAATCTTACTGAATAAAATTCTTTCAGTAAACTCCAGTAAATTTGTTGTTGTTGAACTGTCAAACTTGCTCTCTCACTTGACTCTCTTTTACTGGATTTTTGGGTAAACAGATAACATTTAGTAACAATTGTTACCAAATATCGAGTAAACAGACAGAGCTATTATGTCAACACTATTGTTAGTTATTTGATTCACTATGTTATGCAGATGATGTTATATTACTTCTATGGGGAAATAATTTAAACTTACAATCTAGAAAGCCTGAAAGGCCATAAATTAGGCGAGACCAAGGGGATTTAACATTAATTCGGACAAGACGAATATATGTTTTCCCCCAGAAAGACAAAAATAGGACAGTAATGAGCCCATCTTCCAAAACGATGTGATTACCATTTCAAATAATGGTAAATATTTGAGAGTCATCCAAGACAGGAACTTAAATCAAAAGACCACATAGAGCAACGTGTCGACAAAGCCCTCAGATGCTGGTCCTTCTCCAGAAGAGCCATAGGCTCAAGATGGGATTTCAATCCAAAGATAATATACTGGATCTAGAGGAGCGTTTTTATAACAATTCACTCAAACACGTGTGTAGCATGGTGGACAGCAATGGATAAAAAATTGAATGTAAAATCTTTGCAGTAATTCCAGAGAACATGCTGTTTAGGACAACAACACCAATTAGGGCTTGAAACCCAAATAAAATATTAAGCGGCCTACGAGGTGTCCATAGCAATTGTGGTCAATCATACTACCAGCAATAATAGGAGTAATTATACAGGTCTCTTCTCAGGACCCGACGTAGTTTACAGCAGTATAGCGGTGTAATTAGCCAAATTACCACTGTATTGTTCATCAATCAACACCTAAACAAACAACAAAATCAAACTAAATTTTTTGATTAAAACCCAAATAAAACAACGTTTCACATTCTCGGTCAAGTTTAAAATTTCTGTTGCCGACCTTGATCTCCGTGAGCTTACTCCAACAAATAGGAGTAAACTTTAAGTAAAGATACGAGTGATTACAATGTCAATCTTTATTATAATACTCTGGTGTTTACAATATGAATAATATTTTGGATATGAAGTAGACTTATAAGTGTTGATTTTTGGAACTTCTTTATCGTGGAACTGTTTGATGGGTACCGTCGGCTCGAGGGTTAGTAGTTAGTGTTACTAGTGTGGAGCTAGCTATGATAGAGGAGCTGGCAAAGACCGTGGAGCTGGCAAAGACCGTGGAGCTGGCATAGAGCGAGGCAGAGACGATGTTAACATTTACTATACGAGACTGCGGACGAGTCATACATCATCGTTACTCGTAGTTCGTAAACGTCCGAGATCGACCTCTTCGGCGTGGAAAAGTGAAACATATATTCGTATGGTACTACGAAGTGAATGAGAACTGTTATGTTCTTCAAGAAAGGTGTTTGCCGAAAAATGCATTGAAGTTGAAGAACACTGGTAAAGATGCCGGGCTTTGGTTTACTTTGAGACGTTACTTACTAATAAATATTGAGGTGGTTTAACATATGTCTGTATAAATACTAATTAGTCTGTATATATAAATTGGTATGTTTTGAAACTGCATTCGTATAGTACATAGCCTGGGACACTGCTTCCTTTTAACCCGAGCTGTGCTAGCGTGACCATATGGTCACACTCATAATAGCTCAATAAATCATCTAAAAAACCGTTGCCCGAGCGGTGCTAGTGTGAACATACGGCCACAGCCCAAAAAATTTTGAATTCAGTGGACCACAATCTGAAGACGCTGAAATTTTCGTCCCACAATTCGAAAAAAAATAATTACAGCACTATTCGGGTTAATGGTATTTATTCCTGTTCGGCAGATCTGTTGATCTAGTTTCTCTTGTGCCGATGGAGCTTTCTAAGTCTATATTATAGGGGAATTCTATGAGGGCAGTTCGTAAAGTTCTTAGCCTAACACAAAAAGCACGGTATAAACAGAAAAAAGTTAAGTGTTTTGGAACTTCCATCTCTTATGAACACATGTAAATTTTGTTTAGATCTAAAAACTCCTTCATTAGAACAAGGTGTTCTAAAAACGGTATCCCCAATATTCCGTATTTTGGACAAGTTTTCCAAATGAATTGTTTTAATTTGATATTTTAGGTTCTACTAAGGTACCACCACATCTCCGCACTAAAAATTATCAATATTGACTCAAATCGGAATTTTGAGAATTTTTGACACGTTTTTAATAGAATGGGCTGTAGTGTAGTATTTTGTATTTTCATTGGCTTTCAATCTCCTTATCACAAATGTCAATATTGATATCCGGTTTATTATAGCCCCATGTAAAGGTAGCCCCACTATTAGATATTATCATAATCAATCATCTTTTTCGGTACAGGAGTTTTCTCCAAGGAGTCCCCATTAATTTTAGACATTTTCATTGACATTCTAATGGTGAAGAGTATAAAAAGTTCGGCCGGGCCAAATTTAATATCGTTTTTACTTGTTTCTTATAATGAGATATTTAAAGGGTTGGTTTTGATTTGTTTCAAAAATATTGTTAAGTGGCATTATACATGATATTACGTTATATGTTTTGTAAATATTTCATAAAAACAACATTTGTATCGGAACAGAAAATGGACTTAAACCAATTTCAAAATAAATAGCTCATATATGTGGTTATGGATTGTAATGCTGTTTTAATCTGTGCATCTTTTGGAAAACCACTTCTCATCGGAGGTATTAGTAGTGGATGTCGTTACCCACAATTGTTCCGGCTTCGATGTTCCATAGCATCAGGTGTGTGGCCACCTTTTCCGCTTATGATAGCATTCAAAGCTATAGCGGTGGGCTGCAGCAGTGATGATGTTCTGGAAATTCAACTACCGAGGATTTAAGGGATTAGGTAGTACTATGAAGTGGTAGTTGGTCAAATATCTGAAACGTTGCCAATCAGCTTTACCATGGTTCAGGAAACAAGGTCATTCAGATGTTATAGAATCGGGTGGTCTACCTCTGGCAAAATAGGTCTGTATTTTACATAATGTTGCAATTATTGCGCATGTCCACCAACCTCCGCTTCACATCGCTAAAAAGCTACAGGTCTATCATATTGACTGCGAACTGTCTTATATTTCGACGCCGACGACGATAACAGGAGACACCCTGGAAGATGTGTAGTCAGCAATATAGCAGTAGTCCTGTAGTCGGCTGAGTCCTGAACAGTATCGGAAATACACCAATACATCTATTGCATCTCACCGAAGTCGATGTGTGGTGTATGCGGTTCTGGCAAATGGTGCAAACACAAGGTCCGGGGCTCCTTTCGATACCCGGCCAAAAGTGTTCGGAGGAGACATCTCGTTATAAATGCATCTCCTCGAGTTGAAAAATACAGCACGCACATGTCGCTGTTAATGTAGCAGCCCTAGTCGAAGATTTCCTCCGAGTTAATCCAGTACATAAAACCAGATAGCGCGATATTTTATTGGGTTTTACTCGACTCGTCTGACTATAGTATTCTGCTTTCTTTAACCCACTGTAATTTTTGTAAAATTCTCTGCATGGTATAATTGACAAAGATGAGCGAATTGTCAATAAATGTGTTACATGTGTGCACATACATACACTCGCATATCCCAATCTATATGTGTAATAAATATAATGACTGTCGACATATGTATGTATGAATGAATGTATTAGTGTGCGTAAGTCATTTATATCCTTGATTTATTTTTTGTTCAGTTTGTTTCAATGCAGAGCTGGCTGGCTGACTGGCGGACAGACAGACATACTGACAATTTGCATGACGTTAACATTCGCTGACATTTGTACTCATTTTGTAGGACAAGCTTAAATTTGGTTTATTCAAGGAATTGTTGCTGTTGTTCGATATTGTATTACCAGTAAATCATTCATATCAAAAATTTCCATTCTGATGACGACAATTTATTTGTTCTGATGCTTTTGCAGTTTTGCTGCTCTGTTTTTGTTGGATTTCAAATATTTGGTTTTCATTTCATTTTTTGGTTTTTGGTTGGATATTTGTTTGTTTATTTATTTTACTGTTGCTTGAGTGGTTAGATAAATGGTAGTAGAAATATTTACAAGCCTTTAAGCAAACAAATATTGATGTCCCGAACATTTACACACGCATTGTCAACAAATCATTGATCAATTTAAAAGTGAATTGAGTTTTGGCCCAAAAAAAAATCCAAAACAAATTCAACTTAAATCTATGCAAATAATGTAAAACAAATGATTTGATTTAGTAATTAGTTTGTAAAAAGGTTACAAATTCGATCAATAAATTTGTTTATCAACTGTCAAGCGAATGGCATATGCTCGTATGTATATAAAAATAATAAAAAAAACAATATTTAAATATAATTTTTGGTTCTTTGTTTCGATACAAATTTAATTCAATGAAATTTATTTTTCACGGTTTTGTTGACAATATTTTGAGTAAAACATTTAAATTTGATACAATTGCCGAATGTTTTAAATTTTTAAGAACTCAACATTTATATCATCATATAGTAAATTTGGGCCCAATACGAATTGAGACCACCTGTTGATGTTGGATTCTCTCCTGTATCATTGAACTTTGTTCCTAATTTTTTTTCACATATAATAGTAGCTTGACCAGACGACTTAAATACGATATCGGTTGGAGTAGTTTGTGATTGGGATTTGTGCTCCACCACGATTTTGTAGCAGGTTCGTTATAACCAAATTAAAATATATGAGAACTGAATGTTGGAACCGAAATAATAGTTCGAATAATAGTTTATTATAGTAATGATTTGAAAGAAAAATATGTCTTAAAACTTTGGGACCAGGAAAAGTTTTGGCTATAGATGAAGTTCATTATAACCGGTGTTCGTTATTACGTACTCGACTGTATTATGGTTCAGTCCTCTGATTGTATGTGTGGTTATAGTATGATCTGATGAAGGAGCAATAGGGTCTTCGCTTGATAATGTAAAATCGTCTTGTTTGTTCCTTCCAGGATTCGAGTGTGTTTCAACCATTATTCACAATTTACTATTTCCGGCTCCTATGTTAGAGAGCTTCAGGTGATGTAGCTATTTTTTTCCGCATGCTATTCAGTTAACCTTAAGAGGGATATCTTTCACTATTCAGTCCTCAGGTGTTGTACAATGAACTGGCGAACTGTGTCAATTTCGATCGGTTAAGTAACGAGGAATTTATATATTTAACGGCAGTATGTTCACGTTTGGCACCATTTATCTCGGCAGTACCACACCTAATAGCAATTGACACTAAAACCATACTCAAACAAAAAAGATACGCAAGTCCCATCGCCGATTCCAAAGCGATCCTTCCGCCACACCATCGCAATTATGCAAACAACAGGTGTAATTCAGATTAGGAGTGATGAAGATCTTTGCACACCAGTCTTTCCCATGGAGTTCTTTATGGAGTTAAGTGTTGACAGGGCGATATCGACTGATTCTCCTTTCATGTAGGCGAGATTCTTATTTCAAGATTCAATAACCTTTCCATTGTCTTCAACAGAAAATAAGAGAACCTAATCTGTTTGTAGTATTTATATTATCTACAGCTGGATTTTCTGGCCTTAGAAATGAAAGCTACCCTCCACGGACTTGATATGAAGAATAAACTTATGTTTCGCATATAGCGAACGATTCGCATAAACAAATGGCTGAAAGCGATTGGGGCAATAAAATAATCTATCCCGCGATAGAACTTTCAAAGGAAATATTATTACAAATGTGTGCGTTTTTGTAGAGTGCTTTAATAAAATTCTTTTAGATAATAATATGTAAAGGAAAGATTAAACAATGCTTACTACATGCAAACACGATTATAGCAAATACTGGGTATAACGAACAGCATATGCCATTATTTTAATGAATGCAGAAAACAAGTTTTGTTGGTTTATATCATAAAGGGAACTCAAGCTCGCCATCTTTCAGATTTCTTTTCATAATCTTTGCATGGACAACCTTCCTGCGGGTTACGAGTCAAAATTGGAGTATATCAATTGTTTGAAGTCCAATCTTCATATGACATTTGGTCCGTTTTTATGACAAATACATGCAAAATATCCTGCCATTCTTCTTTAATTTAATGTATTTTTCTTTCCTCAAGCCAAATAAAAAAATTATTTTTATACCCTTCACACACTGTGGTACGGGGTATTATGTCTTTGTGCATATGTTTGTAACAGGCAAACGGAAACGAGATAGACACATGGTTCCTTTTGAGAATATGCATAGAATCACTTTCTAAGTCGATTTATGCATGTCCGTCCATCTGTCCGTCTGTAGATGTTAAATTGTAAACAAAGAACAGGTCGCATTTATAATCCGATTTGGATGAAATTTGGCACAAGTCACGTATTTGGCCCAAGAACGAACCCTATTGAAATTGGAAAAAATCGGTTCAGATTTAGATATAGCTCCCATATATATTTTCGTCCGATTTAAGGTAAATGGGGTCCCAAAGTCCCTCTATATCATTCGATTTGCATGAAATTTGGCACAGAGTTCTGAATT
Organism: Musca vetustissima; assembly: GCF_032173495.1. Lineage (NCBI taxonomy): Eukaryota > Metazoa > Arthropoda > Insecta > Diptera > Muscidae > Musca > Musca vetustissima. The sequence continues at coordinate 18,981 of NW_026880298.1, forward strand.
AGGTCCAGAATGATGTGTGTAAAGCTTCGAGAAAATCGGTTCAGATTTAGATATAGCTCCCATATATAGTTTTGTCCGATTTAAGGTAAATGGTGCACCAAAGTCCCAATATATCATTCGATTTGCATGAAATTTGGCATAGAATACCGAATTAAGTGCAGAATGTTGTGTGCCAAGTTTCGAGGAAATCGGTTCAGATATAGATATAGCTCCCATATATAGTTTTGTCCGATTTAAGGTAAATGAGGCATCAAAGCCCTTATATAACTTTCAATTTGCACGAAATGTGGCATAAAGTACTGAATTATGTCAAGAATGACGTGTGCCAAGTTTCGAGAAAATCGGGTCAGATTTATATATAGCTCCCATATATATTTTCGTCCGATTTAAGGTAAATGGGTCTCCATAGTCCCTATATATCTTTCGATTTGCACGAAATTTTGCATAGGGCACTAAATTGGATCCAGAATAATGTGTGCTAAGTTTCGTGAAAATCGGTTCAGATTTAGATATAGCTTCAATATATATTTTCGTCCGATTTAATGTAAATTTGTACAATGTACTGAAGTTACTATAGCCTTGTGTGTGTGAAGTTTTCTTAAAATTGGTTCAGATTTACATATAACTCCTATATATACTTTCGTCCGATTTTAAGTAAATGGTGTACTACACACCCATAGCTAGACCGATTGGCAAAACGTACTGAAATTAGTATAAATTCATGTCGATTTTAAACCAAATAATCAATGGGTGCTTGATTAATATTACATTTTAAACAGTGAAGCATACCAAATAGCGTGCGTAAAGTTTGCTTAAAGTCTATTTAAAAGGTATGAAATAGATTGCAGAATGGCATGTTTAAGGATTGATGTTAGTCGGTGTACTTATAGATAAAGATCGCATTTTTAAGTACGTTCAATGTCATGTCAATGTTCCTTCGAAAAGACGACATCTGTAAAGATACATATGTAGAATATCCCCAAAATGGTGAAGGGTATCATATAGTCGGCCCAGTCCGACTTGACTATTTTCCTTACTGGTTTTTATTCTGAAGTTCTCTTCAAAAATGTGATAACATAGAAATAGCAATCTGAGACCTATTGGTATCAATTTAAAATCATAGCACGACACGAAACAACTGTTAGAACTATGAGCGTGAATGTTTTACTTACCAGTGTAGTTAGTTTTACATAGTTACACCAAAAATTATCTATTTTAGTGAAAAATTCACCTTTTCCATTTTAATTTTATATACTAGTTATTTAAATTATCACTGATTTAATACAAATTTGAACGAATTAAAAAACATCGATAACCTACTAGTGTGGCTAAGAATTTTCCCAAGGTAGTATAGGTATATAGCAACTTAAAACGTATGCGGTGACAGCGTCCACTGCTTCATTAACACATTCGTTGTCTTTAGGTAGTAATGACCACTAATTCTCTATGTTGATTTCGCCTTAAACTTGTTTTAACCGGTGATCCGAAAAAGGAGTACACTTCAGATACTTTCAAATTTGTAACTTGTTCATATTTGTAAAAGTGATTTAAATATTATATATATGTATATATATATATATATATATACTAGCATACACCCGCTACTTCGTTAGCGGATCTTTCCAAACCCAGATTAAATTTTATAGTTAAATAAAAATTATTTTAGCTACATAATATTTTTTAACATGGATTTATGCATTTCTAAGTACAATGAACTATCTATAATATGAACACTGCAAGTGACATTAAAGTATTGAAAAAATCAGGGAATTAGCTGTAAATAAGCTGGTCGAGTCAAAATGTGAACAAACTCGATAATATGTACTACCCCGACATTAATTAGTTCACATTATCGAATGTAAGATATTAGTCAACATTTCTATCGAACATAGGTTTAAGAAGCTTTGATGCTCGAATCATACTAAACTTGTTGTGCAACTTACTAATTTTTATATTTTCTGTATGTGAACTACTTTCTCGATCATCCCGATGGACCGATGCAATTAGTACCATAATAGGTTTCTTGAAATAAATGGTACTATAATACCGGTGTTTGCGGAGGCAATAAAAAGTAATGAAACCAAAAGAAAATAAAACAAAAGAATTTTAGTTTTTTCAAATAATAAATAAATTAAATCCTTTATTAAATATTGTTCGGATAAACAATATTTTACCTTAATAATGTTCACGAATATGAACGGTGGTGGACGAAAATCCAAAGAAAAGGTGTGATGTGGACGAATATCCAAAAACAAGTGATCGCTTGTTGTTGCAAAGTGGCGCTCTTCTCTGTTTACTAGTTAGAATTTGACATCAGTCACTTTGTGCGAAAACACAAAGATGTATTTTTGCTATTGATTTGCAAATTCTAATTTTAAATATTGGAAAATAATTCTTAATTAAACATTCTCCGCCACCTTGGAACATCTAGCGATGTTACAACTTAAAATACTTATTATCTAGTTACATGTATAAGATCAAGGGTAGCACCGTCAATATGAGCATATTTTCCAATTCATTTTTACTTTTTCATACAAAAATGGCACGGAAAGCCAAAATGGTCAGGATGACCCATTTCAATGTCTATTGTCCTTCTTTAAACTTAGAGTCGACGGAGCCGATTTTTTTTTCTAATCCGCGGATACGGAAATATGTACATGTTTTCGGAAGACTGTGCAATCTCCCGGATAGGAGTTGCTTCCTTTCTTTCAATATAAGCACGAAGTGGTTGTGCAGTCTCCCGGATAGGAGTCACTTCGCTATATTTTGCCTGAAGGGCACTTGGACTAACTACTGAAGGACTTAGTGAAATCTCCCGGATAGGAGTTGCCTCTATTGATTCGACCTCATTTTTTTGAATATTGATAATTATTAATAATGTTAGGCGGAGCCATTTGTGTGTCAAATTCCCTGTTAGGAAGGGTAGCGGCAATCTTGCTCATGTTTTCCATTCTGCGAAAAAGATGAAAAGGATTGGATTCTGTACCTTGTGCGAATGTTAATAAGGCACATGAGAAGAAGGAAAAGCAGTATCATTTGGTAATTTGTGGAGCAAAACAAACTATGAATGTTTCCTGTCAGAAAAACGAGCAGAATAATGGAAAGAACAATCGTGTCATACTTAAAAATGTTTCTTAAGAGTTGGAGCTTTTTTACGCTGAAATTGTCGCCAATAATTTGGATAATATTTTGATGTAGAGGTAGATTTGTGCCTTGCTTCGTAAACTGTGCCCGAAATAGTTGTAGAATATAACCTGACATGAGAACTAGGAACTGGGCCTGTAATAATCCACCCGAAAATCGTATCCTGTGCAACTAATGTACCTGATATATTGATATGAGTGCCTGGTAATATTATCTTATCTTTTAAAGATCTGCACATATCAATATATCTACAGGTCTGCAGTCGAATAACTGCGTATCTGCCAAACGAATATTTGGCATCCGAGAAGCAAATTCTGAAGTTGCAGAAAACGAAGGCAAATTTCCTGAAATCCAAGTATTTCAGGATTGCCCGTTGAGGGCAATAACAGCTATTTGTCGATTGGGGAACCAATGGTAATAGAACACATCTTCCTAGAAGTAGTGGAAACAGTCTGATTTACACCTGAAATCGTAGCTATTGTGGACTGAGTTGCTATGCCTATTTGACGCTGTAGTTTTTCTGTGATGAAGGAAGCTTCAGACGCAGGGTCAATAAGGGCACGAACGGGATATGTGACACCATCGTGTATAATGTGAACGATAGCTGTTCCTAATAAGACACTCCTATTTTGGGAAACATGGAATACCTGCCTACTGGTAGCACCAGAAGTTAAAACAGGCGAAGTTGTTGGATTTTAATTTGAACTAGAAGTGGGAGATGAATGTGGGGCTGAAGCTAAATGTGAAAAAGGTTGTGACGGAGTCACTGGTCTGGAAGGACTGGAAATTTCACGATGAAGAAGCGTGTGATGCCGCTTATTACACTTTCCACAACTATGCTTGCTTACACAATTTCTTACTTCATGACCGACAGCTAAACAATTCAAGCAACAATTGTATCGTCGAAGAACAGAATAACGACCCTCAACTGCTAATTTTAGAAAATCTGGGCAAAAACGAAATGGATATATTACGTTAGGACATAACACACAGAAATTGCCCGTAGAAGTACGTCCTGGATTGGAAGGGACCGATTTGGAGAAATGGGACCGAACCTTCTTTTCAACCTTTGTAGAGGAGTCAATACCACGAATATCTTTTAGACACGTAAGTGTCTGAATTCTCTCTGAAAGAAAGCAATCTAAATATTTCCAAGATGACAATGCCGACTTATTTTTAACCGTTTGTTCCCATAACGTGACTGTAATTTTAGGCAACCTTTGTATACAAATAAATACAAGTATGGGATCCCAATAGCTCGTAGAAACTTCATAGATCGCCATAGCAGCAATACACCCATTTATTGCTCTTTGAATATTTTTCAATCCTGAACATGTTTCATTATCAATCACCGGAATATCAAATAACTTTAATTGGTTATTGACAAGTATTCGAACATTATCATAGGTTTCCTTAAGAGCCTTCCATGCTAAATTGAAACTTTTATGGGTCAATGGGAACTTTGAAACTATATCTCTAGCTTCACCACTTGTTTTCTTTAGTAAATGACATAATTTTTCAATGTCACTTAACCTATTATTATTAATAAATACGGCGGAAAATAAGTCCCGGAAAGTTGGCCACGAAAGAAAATCGCCATTGAAAACATCGATGTCACAGGGAGGTAGATTCATGGAATGCGAACTATTTTCATTAATGATGCCAGAAACGTCAGCTGCTGCTTCAGCTGGAAAAGAAATTTGAGAAATAGACAGAATATCATTTACACCCTGGCGAGGAGAACTTGCCATATTCGGTTGAGGACGTATTTCATCTATCTTTCTTCTAATCAAGGCAAGGCTATGAATATAGGCTCTAAGAACAGCCTGGTTTTTCGCTTCTGCTGATGTGTAGTCATCTGCATCACCGTCGTCACGAGTTTGCAAATGAGTAAGGCATTTATCAAACATTTCTTTTGCCTTGGACCACATTTCTTTAATTTCAGCAGCCTGAATTTCAAGTGCGTAAATGTCAAAATCTTCATCTCGGAGAGAAGTAAGATTAGCGTCGAATTTGATCAGAGCATCAGCAGCTCGGATGAAGAAATCTAGTGGAGTAAGCGACATTGTAGGAAAATTATATATGAAACTCTCAACTTCAAACTATAGAAAATATCAAAAATTGAGGAAACCCCACTTTAAATTGAATAAAACTTGAAAAAAGTCAATAAACTTCACGAAATTCTATATTAGAATCCTAAATCTCAACTTGCAAACAAAAGGTTTCGAAGAAAACCAATGAGAAATACGAAAATATTTTCAAAAATATCGAAAAATACAATAAAACTCAAAAAATCTGCAAAAACTAATCAACCGTATTTTTCACAGTGTATGAAAATCACAAAATTTTTGTCTGTGTACTAAATTTTATTAAGTGTATCGAATAATACACTAATTACTTTATTCCGGAGGAACCCAACAATTTTGAAATAAATTGCCAAAAATATTTTAAAGAACATGAAGAAACATTAAAATTATTCAAAAATCTTGACCGAATGTAGGGTGCATGGGCTGTAAAATGCACTTCAAGGTCCAACAACAACAAAATTTACCAGAAAAATATTAATTACAAAAAATTTTTACTCAAATTTAATATCGAAATAGGTAAATAAATAAAAAATATGAAAACTGTATATTTAGTTAAATGTAGGGTGCACCGGAGGTCGACCTTACAATTTTTTTTTTTTTTCGAAATGTTCCAGTTTTTTTCCAAAAATCGCGAAAAAAAAATCAATAAAAAATGTTATTTTAATTTACCAAACTTTTTTCACCGGTCTTCGTATGTTGACTTAGTAACCGGCCCTCGAAATTACGATATAAGTGTGCGTGTGTATGTGTGAATGATCGTTCAACGATAAACAGACAAGCAGTGATACTTGTTGTTACAACTTACTCAACGGTTGGTGACTACGAAATTTGTTAGTGTTTTTATTCCTTCTTTTCTCTATTCTTTTTAAACTTTGGTCTGTTGGAATTTGGATAAGAACACTAACAACAACAAGAATATTATTTTAAACGAAATTATGACACCAACAACTATCACTGAGTGGTTCACTGCACTTTTTGTTTCGTTTATTTTTTGCCGTATTCTCGCTAAATGAGAATATGCAGTGAAGTTATTCTTGAAGAGAATAACAACAACAACGCGTGACGGTGTTGTAAGACGGACGCCTGTATATTTTTGGACACTCGCGTATGCTCACTAATATTGACGGTACTCACCTTAAACAATATTATATATTAGATGTGGAGAGTTGATGTTTTCTTGTTGATGTGATGCTGACGGAGTCAGTGCGCCTTTGAAAACGAATGCAAAAATACCAATTAGTTTTTTTTCTTGTTGTTTAGGACGCCAATTCGATCCGGCTCGAAGGACCAATGTTTGCGGAGGCAATAAAAAGAAATGAAACCAAAAGAAAATAAAACAAAAGAATTTTAGTTTTTTCAAATAATAAATAAATTAAATCCTTTATTAAATATTGTTCGGATAAACAATATTTTACCTTAATAATGTTCACGAATATGAACGGTGGTGGACGAAAATCCAAAGAAAAGGTGTGATGTGGACGAATATCCAAAAACAAGTGATCGCTTGTTGTTGCAAAGTGGCGCTCTTCTCTGTTTACTAGTTAGAATTTGACATCAGTCACTTTGTGCGAAAACACAAAGATGTATTTTTGCTATTGATTTGCAAATTCTAACGGCAGGAAATTTGAAGATAATTTTAAATATTGGAAAATAATTCTTAATTAAACAACCGGTATATCCTCTACATGAAGATCTATATCCTATGTTTAGTACTTTTTAGTACAAATTTCCTAAAAAAATGTGTATTATATTTAATTTGCCATAACTAAATATACACACTTGTTGGCATTGAGAGTAATTACACTTTTATTTTAATAGCCACATACACGAATTCCGAATTCTATCACTTGTAATCGCTCAATACCCATGTACAATATTTAGTAGTTTCCATGCCTTTTAAACCCCTTTTAATAAACAACTTTATCAATTCACTATTTTGTTTACATACAAAAGTTGGCCATTCTAAGTACAAATATTTAGTATGTTTATATTTCCTACCATTCATTGTGGTACAATGTTTATTACTAATTTCCAAAAATATGTATGAAGTTTATTCTATTTGAAATAGTTAAGCTACATACTAAGTTTCAGATTTCAATCTATATCGTTTCCATTAAAATTTAATATTTAGTACCATTTTAGTACTAACTTGAAAAATATATAGTCTTTGCAATAGTGAAATCTACCACGTTTCTGATTTCTATTTCTATCGGTTTCATTGTAATTTTTATCACCGCTTTAGTACTAATTTCCAAAACAAATTATGGATGACATTCTATTAGTAATAGTTAAATTTTCGCATTTCTATCTCTATCTAATTTTGCCCAGTTTAACGTATATATTTCTACTTCTTCCATTGCAATATAATATTAAGTACTTTTGATTACTAATTTCCAAAATTTTTTCACACATTCCCGTTCGCTTATCATTGACAAAGCTGCTTAAATTTCTGAGTTCTACCTCTAACCGTTCCGGGTTAATACAGGTTTTGGAACTTTTAGTACAAGTTCTTAAAAATATTTGTGTACAACATTCTATTTGTTACAGCTTAAGCTACATATTAAGTTTCACATATATATTCCTACTTGTTATATTTTTATATAATATTTAGTACTTTTTAGTACTAACTTCCAAAATTTGTTCATACATTCCCCTTTCCTCATCATTGGCAAAGCTGCATACCAAATGTCAGAGTTCTACTTCCAACCGTTTCGGTGTAATACAGCATTGGTGCTTTTAGTACCTTTTAGTATTAATTTTCTAAAAATATGTTAGCACCTTATTTTATTTGTAATCGTTTAGGCTCCATACCAAGTGTCAGATATGAACCTTCACCAATTCCATTCAAATGTAAGGTTCAGTATTTTTAGTACCTCTTAGTACTAAATTTCAATTTTTTTTCTCACACACCATTTGGCTTATCTTTGCCAAAGCTGCATACAAAATTTCAGAGTTCTATATCTAACTGTTCTCGCTTAATACATTTTTAGTACTATTTAGTACCTTTTAGTACTAATTTCCAAAAAGTAGTTTTGCACCACATGTTATTTGTAATAGCTCCATACCAAGTTTCAGATATGAATCTTCACCAATTCCATTCAAATGTTATGTTTAGTACTTTTTAGTACCTCTTTGTATTAAACTAAAAATTTTCCACAAATTCCAATTCGCTTGTCGTAGGCAACACTGCATACCAAATTCCAGAGTTCTACTTCCAACCGTTCCGGTGTAATACAGTTTTAGTACTTTTTAGTGCCATTTTAGTACTTATTTCCAAAAAATATTTTTGCACATCATTCTATTTTAATAGCTTAAGATACATACCAAGTTTCAGACATGTATCTCTACACATTCCATTCAATTGTAATATTTAGTACTTTTTAGCACCTCTTAGTACTAAATTACAAATTTTTTCACACATACCACATAGACAACACTGCGTGCCAAATTTCAAAGTTCTACTTCTAACCATTCCCGCACAATTCAGTTTTTAGTACTTTTTGGAACTTTTTAGTACGAATTTCCAAAAATCCCCCCTTATCACACGCCTACAAGTTTCCAGCTTTAGCCGTTTCGTCTGGGCGTTGATGATCAGTCAGTCACTTATAACGCAACTATTTTATATATATAGATATATATTAACTTTTATAAGATAAATTTATTTTGTAAAAACCTGTTTTCATATTCCGATTCGAACTCAAGCTACTAATATAATGTTTTGACATTGAATGCAATTATCATTCTCCTCAATACATTGTATCTTCAATCAAATGCTGAACAATTCTTGGAAAATTTAATTTTCTATGCATTGAAAACGATAGTTTCTCAAATATTATATATTGAGTCCCGATGATGTATATGCATTATTTTCAATGTATAGAAAAAAAATACAGAATATTCATCTTCCTAAATGACTTTTGGTCTAGACAATTTGCATTTTTATACCAAAGAATTCAATGATGTATCAATAAATTTTGACCAGATTTATATTCTCCACACTAAGAGCTCAGTAAAACATGTACAGGTTGGGAAAATAATCATTGTAATTTATACACAAAATATATATGCTATTGACTAGACAATATTGTTGATAGGAAAAATATAAAAAAAACAAGCTCAACAATTCAATTGAAATATGCAGACGACTACACTTGCAACCCACACAACAATAAAAATCAAACACACACACACAAATGCGGAAACATGTGTTGAATGTAAACAATACTTAAATGTTTTTATTTGCATATTCAAAATATCAACAACAACAGAACTGGAAAAATATACAAAACATTCCTTCAATATCCTCCGATAACAAGAGAATACCATCAGTTGTTCACCCCAGCAGAGAAACACACACACATACACACTTACATCCAAACGCACAATGACTGACAATAAAAATTGAATAGAAAATCATGACAAATTCATGTTATCCATTGCCCTCTTCATTTTTGCGGTGTGTATGTGTGTTTGTGCACATATGTATTGTTATGTTTACAATCAACATTTATACATACTTACTTAAATTTTCACACATTATCCTTAGAGTGGATGTATTACAGAGTAGTGAGGGAATGCAAATTTGTCAACAATTACTTGGAGTAGAGTAATGCAACAAATATTCTATGGCACAATAGTAAGAAGTAAAAATGTAAAGTTCGTAAAGTTCGGCCGAACTTTTTATACACTGCTTCGTATATATACTTAATTACTTTATTTCTTTAAATCTCAAAAGCTTTATGGTTTATCAATATTGATAGTTTTCGGAACGGCGGAACAATCGAGAGGTATCGTTAAATGGGAGCATGCCCAAATATTATATGTCTTCTTTTCTAGTATATGTATATCTTTTGATACTCAATGTGCTTAAGTTGAAGTTTTTTTCTTTTTGCTTACAGCGCATAAATTCAATTTATGGTTGCATATAGAGCTATGAATGTTGTGCTCCCTAAAAATATGCAACATTGTTGTTCAATTTTTTTTTTTTTTTTTTGTAGTATCAATATTTAGGACAATTTATTTTTTTGGATATAAAGTCAGAAGAAAATGCTTGGTATTATGTGAAACGAAATGTTAATTCGAGAATTAGAAATATATTCGGATTTATATGGACTAATATCGGTCGACAATTTTGGTATAGACCACATAAAATGATAGGAATTAGGATATGATAGGTTCTCAACCCATCATTTAGTATATCGATGGTCTTATTACGATTCCGTCCGTACATTATAATTTGCAATCACAGGGCAGTTTAGAGTTCACCATTATGACCTGAACATCATTTAGAACTACATTTTAACAACGTTTTGACGATGACCGGTTAAGATTCAGAAGATCAAAAGAGCCAAGACATTTGTGGGAAAAATTACAAAAAAATATTTGTGGTTCAATATTAATAATATTTAGTACAAGGATACTGCCAATTCGGTAGAAAAACCTGTCAAAAATACCTGTAATACCGAAAACGGGGGAAGTGTACTTTTTCATAGGGGCTATCCTGAAACGTGGGTCAATATTAATAATTTTTTATACGAGAACCCAAAGCAACAAACTACAGTAAATTCAGTTGGAAATTACCGTATATTGGGGGTACCGTTATATGGCGGCTACACCAAAATGTACTCCAATTTATCCTATTTGCAATACCAAAACATCCAAGGAGCACTAACAATGCATGAGCAAAATTTTAGAGCTCAGTCTTAAATATTGCAATCTCTATTGTGATTTCACAATGCACATAGAGACACAAATCGACATAGAAATTTATTTTCTATTCAGAATCTAATTTTAAATTTTAGAGATCGCAAGAGCTATCACATATTCCCACCATATTTTCTTCTCTAGTGTATTTAGAATCACAACACATTTCATGAAATTTCACATTTTTCTGTTAGTCCCTCCTTTTAAATTTTCTACCTTTTTGAGGGGAACATTTTTTCCAATTTCATGTTTTTCTATCATGGTTATTTTCCGTTTCTATTCCTCTGCCGAAATAGAAAAATATAATTCCTTGATTTTTTATCGAATTTTATTTGGAGTTTTATTCTCGTTTTTTTTCGTTTTGTTGGTAGCAAATCAAAGAAAAAATAGTTTGTACCAGCTACTTTTGGCATTAGTTTTACTGGTAATAGTTGAAAGACATGTTAACAATTCGTTGAGCAATTTTTCAACGTTTTACGTTTGAAAAAAAACCCGAACGAACGAAGATTTTTTCTATCCTTATTTTCTTTTTTTCGTTCGATCTCTCCCAAAATATAATCATATTTATCGATGGGATATGTGGAGAAAAAAACGAAGCTAATAAAATATCCAAGGACTTTTACTTCGAAAGGAGATGTATGTATGTTGCAGGGAGTTTTTCTGTAGAGATTGAAATTGGAGACGTTTTTTTCCGAATTGGTTTTAAATTGTCAGTGGAA
>NW_026880299.1:0-30519 GCF_032173495.1 Musca vetustissima
TGCTTTATATAATCTTAATCCCTTAATCCGGGATAAATGATTCTTAATCCGGGATAAATGTGTCTTAATCCGGATTAAACCTTAATCCGGTGTCAATGGACATTAATCCGGGGCCAATAACCCTTAATCCAGATTAAGCCTTAATCCGGGATAAATGAACCTTAATTCGGGATAAATAACTCTTAATCCGGATTAAACCTTAATCCGGTGTCAATGGACATTAATACGAGCCAATGACCCTTAATCCGGATTAAGCCTTAATCAGGGTTCAATGACCCTTAAGCCTTAATCCAAGGTCAATGACCCTTAATCCGGGATAAATGACTCTTAATCCGGGATAAATGACTCTTAATCCGGATTAAACCTTAATCCGGGGTTACTGACCCTTAATCCATATTAAGCCTTAATCAGGGTTCAATGACCCTTAATCCGGACTTAGGGTCAATGACCCTTAATTTGGTATAAATGACTCTTAATCCGGCATAAATGACTCTTAATCCGGATTAAACCTTAATCCGGGTTTACTGACCCTTAATCCATATTAAGGGTTACTGACCCTTAATCCGGATTAAGCCTTAATCCGGGATAAATGACTCTTAATCCGTGATAAATGGCTCTTAATCCGGATTAAACCTTAATTTGGGTTCAAAGACCCTTAATCCATACTAAGCCTTAATCAGGGTTCAATGATCCTCAAGCCTTTATCCAAGGTCAATGGCCCTTTATCCGGGATAAATTACTCTTAATCCGGGATAAATGACTCTTAATCCGGATTAAACCTTAATCCGGGGTTACTGACCCTTAATCCATATTAAGCCTTAATCAGGGTTCAATGAACCTTAATCCGGATTAAGCCTTAATCCGGGATAAATGACTCTTAATCCGTGATAAATGACTCTTAATCCGGATTAAAACTTAATCTGGGTTCAATGACCCTTAATCCATATTAAGCCTTCATCAGGGTTCAATGACCCTTAATCCGGATTAAGCCTTAATTCGAGATAAATGACCCTTAATCCGGATTAAACCTTAATCCGGGGTCAATGGCCCTTAGACCTAGCCCCTGTGAGGTTCCAGAAGGAGTGGACCGATATTCCCCATCTTCGAATTTGAACTATGTTTGGAAGAAATAATAAGATGGGCAAAGTTTGGTCCAAAGAAATATGGGGTCTAGAACCAATATTTCGATGGCGCACATTTTCACCGTTTTAAAGTGTATACACCCTCATTAGCCATAAGGCTGAGGGTATAATTATCCATTAAAAATTTCTGAAATTTGTATTATGCTTTATATAATCTTAATCCCTTAATCCGGGATAAATGTGTCTTAATCCGGATTAAACCTTAATCCGGTGTCAATGGACATTAATCCGGGGCCAATAACTCGTAATCCAGATTAAGCCTTAATCCAGGATAAATGAACCTTAATTCGGGATAAATAACTCTTAATCCGGATTAAACCTTAATCCGGTGTCAATGGACATTAATCCGAGCCAATGACCCTTAATCCGGATTAAGCCTTAATCAGGGTTCAATGACCCTTAAGCCTTAATCCAAGGTCAATGACCCTTAATCCGGGATAAATTACTCTTAATCCGGGATAAATGACTCTTAATCCGGATTAAACCTTAATCCGGGGTTACTGACCCTTAATCCATATTAAGCCTTAATCAGGGTTCAATGACCCTTAATCCGGATTCGGGGTCAATGACCCTTAATCCGGGATAAATGACTCTTAATCCGGGATAAATGACTCTTAATCCGGATTAAACCTTAATCCGGGGTTACTGTCCCTTAATCCATATTAAGCCTTAATCAGGGTTCAATGAACCTTAATCCGGATTAAGCCTTAATCCGGGATAAATGACTCTTAATCCGTGATAAATGAATCTTAATCCGGATTAAAACTTAAACTGGGTTCAATGACCCTTAATCCATATTAAGCCTTAATCAGGGTTCAATGACCCTTAATCCGGATTATGCCTTAATTCGAGATAAAGGACCCTTAATCCGGGGTCAATGGCCCTTAGACCTAGCCCCTGTGTGGAGGTTCCAGAAGGAGTGGACCCCATCTTCGAATTTGAACTAAGTTTGGAAGAAATAATAAGATGGGCAAAGTTTGGTCCAAAGAAATATGGGGTCTAAAACCAATATTTCGATGGCGCACATTTTCACCGTTTTAAAGTGTATACACCCTCATTAGCCATAAGGCTGAGGGTATAATAATTAGCCATAAGGCTGAGGGTATAATAATTGTCCAAAATTTCTGAAATTTGTATTATGGTTTACATAATCCGTCTTTAAAAATGTCGGTATATGTTTACATATTGGTGAGTTCCTTTATATTTTTATTTTAAAATAGTTAGCTGATTTTTTCCGTGTATTGGGTTATTGGGGTTATCCCAATAGCCCCACAATAGTAGGGGGGAATTCGGTAGACGAAATTTTTTCACCCCTTGTTTATTTTAAAATTTAGATTTAGCATATGTTGTGATTTTTTCTCGTAGGATATCGACATAAAAACTAAAACGTGAGGTTTGGGGCATTTAGGACCAGGTCCTATATAAAACATCCTACCTATTTAATACTTAGCGTAATGGACGGTATTGGTATTCAAAACTAAAATATTAACTTGGAATTTGAGCTACATCGGCCCTTAATTAGGCCTAACCCCTTATATAATGAAAACACCAAGTATTTGCTAATTCCTACACAATATTGTCAATATTGGTCCCGCTTTAGTATGCCTCATATATAATATTGCCCTCTAAATTGGAGTATTTTCAGCATTTTATACACATGTTTCTCCGTACTATGCGTTAATAATATATGTCCACATTTTAGGGTTTTGAGATTTTAGGAAAACCCCCATTGAAATTGCTGAATTTTCTATTTGGTTTACAAAAATCGATTGGAAGAATTGTAGTTATATGTATGGTCCCTATGTTTTCATTTCAAAAATTTGTCAGTATTTCTATGGTGGAGGGTATCCAAAGTTCGGCCCGGCCGAACTTAACGTTTTTTTACTTGTTTTACATTAAAGTAGACACAGCTTCCACCAAAATAAAGTTTGGGGGTCAATATCATGAAGAGTTTGCATCGACAGATCAATTAACCCAAAACTATTCAATTTTTTCCTATACTTAAGTAATACCCGAGTTATAAAGGGGCGAATCTCGGCTTCAGCTATGTTAAAAAATTGGCAATATTGCCCATATATATTTCTTTACGAATTTTTGTCTAGCGTAATGAATTGAGTCCTGAATGATGTGTGCTAAGTTTCGTAAAAATCGGTTCAGATTTACATACACCTCCTATATATATTTTCGTCCAATAGTACATTAAAGATCCATAGCTAGGTCGATGGACACTGCCGATTGGCATTGACTCTGGCAAGTTTTCTTGAAATCGGTTCAGATATAGCATAGCTTCCACATATATTTTTTCGACCTCAAATATTCCAGCCTACAAAACAACGCAATACGAAATTACAGATACCTTGGAAAATGTGGTTAAAGACTTCACAATACACAAAATCGGGTGGTATGAGAGTTATCCCAAAACATGAGCATGTACTAACATTTTTTTGGTAAGAAGATTCAACAGAAGATTTAGAGCCTTCTGCATACCATGGGACAAATTTATTATTATCTATTTATTATTCGCTACGCCGAACTGTTAAAATGTAATCTCAATCAGACATCCGTTCGTAATACGTATGTATGCTATGGCTGCATCTGAATTTTTGTCCGATTCGTGTTAATCGGACAAAAATTAGGAGTTTGGTGCACCATTTATGTAAAATCGGACGAATATATATGTATATGTGAGAGCTATATCGAAATCTGAACAGATTTTCCCGAAACAAATCATTTAGATTCAATTTAGTGCGCTATGTCAAATTTCGTGGAAATCAAAAGATATATACGGGCTTTGATACACCATTCATATTAAATCGGACGAAAATATATATGGGATCTATACCTAAATCAAAACCGATTTTCAGGAAACTTTACACACATCATTCAGTATGCTATGCCAAATTTCGTGCAAATCTAAAGTGTTGCAGGGACTTTGGTGCACTATTTACATAAAATCGGGCGAAACTATATATGGGAGCTATATCTACATCTGAACCGAATTTCCTGAAACTTAGCACACATCCTTCTAGCAATAATTCAATGCGCTATGCCAAATTTCATGCAAAGTCTCTATGGTTCACCATCTACATAAAATCGGACGAAAATATATATGGGAGCTATATCGAAATCTGAACCGATTTTCCCGAAACTTACCACTCATCATTTTACACTCAGTTCAGTCCGCTATGCCAAAATTAATTCAAATCGAAGGACTTGGTACACTATTTACCTTAAATCGGACGAAAATATATATGAGATCTATATCTTAATCTAAACCGATTTTCACGAAATTTAACACACATCAATATAGGAACTTTGGTTCACATCTATATAGGGACTTTGGTCCACCATTTACCTTAAATCGAACAAATATATATGGGAGCTATATCTAAATCTAAACCGATTTTCAGGAAACTTAACACACATCATTCAAGACCTAATTCTTTACATTGTGCCAAATTTCGTGCAAGTCGAAAGATATATAGGGACTTTGGTACACAATTTACATTAAATCGGACGAAAATATGTACGGGAGCTATATCTAAAACTGAACCGATTTCTTCAAATTTCAATAGGGTTTGTCCATGGCCCAAATAAGTGACCTATGCCAAATTTCATCCAATTAGGACCATAAATGCGACCAGCGATATAGGAACTTTGGTCCACATCTATATGGGGACTTTGTTCCACCATCTACCTTAAATCGAAGGAATAAATGCGACATGTACTTTGTTTACAGACAGACGGACGGACGGACGGACGGACATGCATAAATCGACTTAGAAAGTGATTCTATGCATATTCTCAAACGGAACCATGTGTCTATCTCGTTTCCTTTTGCCAGTTACAAACATATGTACAAAGACATAATACCCTGGACTACAATGTGGTGAAGGGTATAAAAACGCAAACCCATCACTTCCGCTTCTAGTGCGATTCATGAAGTCTACAATTCCCTGATGTTATGCTATTACTACACGATTGTGCCGATGGAATGTAGTTTGGTTTGCTGGGTTATTGGAGGAAGATATTTGCAAAAAATGTTCACAATAGGTCCATATTTTAACAAAGCTGTTTTATAAAGAATACCAAGTTAAATCACCAAAGCACCGTGCCATTTTAGTTATTTTGATAGCTTTAGGAGCAAATTGGGTCTAAAGATGAGGCCCCCTTTAATATTTTATATGATGGTACTTCGGAGTATCCGATTGTCATACCGAAGGTGGGATCTCCACATGTATATAATTATACCCAATAGTTTAAGTATACCGATCGTCATATCTGGACTAGCTAAGTCGATTTAGTCATGTGTGTCCGTCCTTCCGTCTGTCCATTATAATTTGTAAACACGATACAGGCCGCAGTTGTGGACCAATCGTCACGAAATTTTGCAGGTAAGATGTGTTCTGACCAAAGCAGACCCTATTGTTTTTGGTAATGATCGGTTATTATTTAAGGGATGCAATAGACCAAAAACTTTATTTTTGCCAGTTTTTTTCGGTAGCCAAGAGGGTCAAATAGTTCCTGACTTTTGTGTTAAAAACTGATAAAATTTGTATTCTAGGGCGTATATACTTATTCCTGAAGGACATAGACCCGAGAAATTGATAGTATAACCAAGAGGAGTGGTTGAAAAAGACTGACAAAATAGTATTCATATATCAGCATAAATGTCGACAATGCGGACTGATAATTTCTAAAAAATATTTTATTACGCTTTACCCTATTTCGAATATCCTACTATGTAATCAAATTCCTCTCACACAAAATGCTTTGAAAATCAATTTTCTTGCACCTTTATTTCCCTATTGACAAATTTCCTTTAGCGTGTTATTTTTATTTTCTTCTTTTGTTGACAATCCCTCCCACCTTAAAGTAATAACATTGTCATCGACCAATATCTAGCCAATATTCGGTTAATTCCATCATTTTATGACAATCGAAATAGCTATGACAGTCAGCCAACGAGCCAACCAAGCAACCAGTCAGCTACCCCGCCAGGCAGCTAGCCAATGGCAAATGACAACACTCTCAGCTACTTAACGGAACGTCAAACATTTTTAGTTCGTTTCATTTCACGCTCGTTAAGTGCGATCTGAAAATTTGCAGGTATGTCTTCCATGTAGGTCTTTGATTTGTTTTTGGCAGCATTTAGTCGTTCTTCGGGCGGTGCGGTCCTCTACTGTTCAGCGCTGGGTGCAGTACATTAGTGTCTGTAATCATCATTATCGTCATCGTCGTCATCCTGCCAGGCCAGGCGTTGGCGCTGTTGCTGTCGTTTCGAAAAGTGTTTTATAGCTGAAGGGTTTGCATTGTCAATGCCTGATTGCAGTTAAGTAAAGACTTGGAAGTCGTAATCCGACAGTTATTCGACGTATTTTCATACATTGTTCTCCCCCCGAACAAAAAAATGGCCACAATGCACGACGGCCGCTGTGTGTTGGCATTTATGGGAATGGTTGTGTCAGGGGGGCGATGTGTGAAGTGAATCGACTGACATGAATAACACTAGGGGGGATATTTGTATTTGTATGGGTATATGTCTGTATGCTGGGTTTAGTGGCATGTCTGGCGTTAATGTATGCTGCACTATTCATAACTCCTTTGCACCGCATCTGAGTATGCGAGAAACAGGACAACATCACTGCCATAATGTAGCCAAATGAAATGATTCGATAAAATGAGGACATCACCATCATCATCAGTGGCAGTAGCAGTAGCAGCAGCAGCGACCGTACTCAAAGTGATGAGTTAATTGACCATTATAATTAGTATTATTTTCCAGTATGTGAAATGCAATTGTCGTCTTTGTAATGTGAAAAGAAAAAAGAGAGCTAAGAAAGGTAGCTAACAACTGTTGAAAAATATGGAACATCCATATGATTAAAACCAGTAAGGAAAGCAGTAAAGTCGGACGGGGCCGACTATATGATACCCTTCACCACTATGGGTATATTAAACAGGACCATTAACATGAAATTGGATGAATTAAAATATGTGATATTTATCTAAATGTGAATCGACTTAGATCTATCCATAAACATGTCATTCGTTAGTTACAATGGGGCAAAGATATGTAAATCGACTTCAAACAAATATAAATAGGTCATCCGTTGGGCTATGTCTACACTTCTAGAAAACGCAACTACGCAATTCTATTCTCAATTTTGTACGTTGTGCAAAATTTGATGTCAATCTGACTAACATGAGGAGTTTGATGCTTGAAATCGGGCGGAAATATATATGGAAGCTCTATCCAAATATTGAGCGATTTCAAACAAACTTGTCACAGGTTAGGTTATACTAATTTCAGAACGTTTTGTTCCTATCAGCCTATTGGTTCCTTGGCGCGTCAATTACTTAAAATCAATCTATAATAAAAGGGAGCTATATCTAAATCTGGACCGATTTTCACGAACCAAGGCAGACATCACTCTAAGCTCAATTCAGTACGTTATGCCAAATTTCGTGCAAATCGATAGATATATAGCGACTTTGGTGCACCATTTACATAGAATCGGATGAAACTGTATATGGGAGCTATATCTAAATCTGGACCGATTTTCACGAACCAAGGCAGACATCACTCTAAGCTCAATTCAGTACGTTATGCCAAATTTCGTGCAAATCGATAGATATATAGCGACTTTGGTGCACCATTTACATAAAATCGGATGAAACTGTATATGGGAGCTATATCTAAATCTGGGCCGATTTTCTTGAAACATGGCAGACATCACACTAGGCTTAATTCAATACGTTATGCCAAATTTCGTGCAAATCGAAAAATATATAGGGACTTTTGTGCACCATTTACATGAAATCGGACGAAACTATATATGGGAGCTATATCTAAATCTGGACCGATTTTCACGAAACTTGGCAGACATCATTCTAGACCTAAATGATTAGACTGTACCAAATTTCGTGCAAATCGAAAGATATATAGGGACCGTTTACATTAAATCGGTTAAATATATATATGGGAGCTATATCTAAATCTGAACCGATTTTTCCCAATTTCAATAGGGTTCGTCCTTGGGCCGAATAAGTGACTTGTGCCAAATTTCATCCAAATCGGATCATAAATGCGACCTGTCCTTTGTTTACAATTTAACATCTACAGACGGACGGACAGACGGACGGACATGCATAAATCGACTCAGAAAGTGATTCAATGCATATTCTCAAAAGGAACCATGTGTCTATCTCGTTTCCTTTTGCCTGTTACAAACATATGCACAAAGACATAATACCCTGTACCACAGTGTGGTGAAGGGTATAAAAATTGGCTCACCATTATTGTGCGTTTTTAAGCTTCCTTATATGTGGTCCATGTTTTGGCATAGTACGATTTTATGTACTTTGAAAGTAGCAAATCGGTCCAGCGTTCCTTCAAAATATGTTTTGTACGATTTTCGCGGATTTTTCTAAAAATTTTCTTTCATAAAAGCCTTCCCACTTCAATTACAGACAACTGAAAGAAATTTTGTGTCAAATCGGTGCCGCCGTTCTCAATTGAAGAATTACTATACATTTTTACATCATTTTTATACCCTTCACCACACTGTGGTACAGGGAAATTTGGCATAGCGTACTGAAAAGTCTTGAATGATGTGACACAAGTTCCTTTAGAGAAATGCAGATGGAATCACTTTCTAGATCGATATATATTTCTGTCCGTCCGTCTTTAATGTACATGGTGTACAAGTCGCCAATATATCCGAATTGGATGAAATTTGGCATAGGTCACTTATTTGGCTAGAAGGATGAACCCTATTGAAATTGGGAAACCTCGGTTCAGATTTAGAGTATAGCTCCCATATATATATATATATATATTCGTCCGATTTAAGGTAAATGGGAGCCCAAAGTCCCTATATATCTTTCGATTTGCATGAAATTTGGCACAGCGTACTGAATTAAGTCTAGAATGATGTGTGCTAAGTTTCGTGAAAATCGGTTCAGATTTAGATATAGCTCCCATATATATTTTCGTCCGATTTAATGTACATGGTTCACCAAAGACCCAATATATTCTTCGATTTGCACGAAATTTCGCATAGCATACTGAATTGAGTTTAGTTTCCTGAAGATCCGTTCAGATTTAGATATAGCTCCCATATATATTTTCGTCCGATTTTAACTAAAAGGAGTACCAAACTCCTTATGTTTGTCTGATTAACACGAAATTTTGCACAAAGTAGCAAATTGAGACTTGAATGACGTTATTGGGTTTTGTTGAAATTGGTGCAGATCCTGCTATAGTTTCCATATGTATTTCGAACGGGTTTCTGATTGAGATTAATTTTTAACAGTGCGGCGTACCGAAGAGCGTGTATCAATTTTGCTATAAATCATTTTCCATAAATGTGTCCCATGATACGCAGACGACTCTAAATCTGCCCGAATTAAATTAAATTTGTCATAGATTGCAGAAAGACATGAGTATGTTCTTTCGAGGGAACATTGACATATAATTGTAAGGATACATATGTACAATATACCCAAGTGGTGACTTTCTTTACTGGTTTTCTATTCAAAGATATAGTGCATACTCAAATTTTGTCGCCATTTGCAACACCTCGAAATATTATTTTTAATAGAAATAGTCTATTCGAGCCTCCCATATTTGGATAATTTATTTTGATGTTAAAGATGCACCTCGCACAGATAAGCCGGTCGTCGATAAAAACGGAGAAATGATCGATAAATGCCTTTATATTGGCAACAAATCATACAACAAAACATCCTGATCTCTCATCTGATTTCATGTTCTTGATTTTTTGTCTTCGTCGATTCACATTTACACACACAAACGTAACAAATTTGAATGTTCATAACTTCCATCCGTTTGGACCATTTATTAGAATTCAATTTTATAAGCATAAACATCATAATATTAGAAAATTTCCCAATAGTTATGAAAATCAAACAACACTTCAAACACTTATCAAAAAACATATTATTAGTTTTTTCCAATTACTTTTTGCTTTTATTTCTATTAAAATCTCCTCTCTTTTATACCAATTTACAATCAATTTTTTAAAACTGAAAGAATATATCACTATTAGGGCTCATTGATTTTAATCGCCTACAGACACACATCAAAGACAAGTTATGGACCTAAAATAAAGACAAGTAAAGCACAAACAAAAAACAAAAAATTACAATAAACATCTTGAAATTGCCAAAAGGGGTCTCTGTGTGACATGGCATTGCAATAAACTTTAAAGTTGAAGACCTTTCGTTGTTGTTTTTTCAGAAATCTATTAAAAATATTGCTGTAATACAGCAAATGATCAAGGAATAATGTTGGCAGTTCTGGACCAATGTGTGACGGAGGGTGCTACTCTAATGAAAAGAAATTTATTCAAATTTCACGTTGGAATTTCACTATTGCTGCGTAGGAGTGTCATATTTTGAACATTCCTTACTTGGTTTTTAATGTTTTAGGCAGTCTACCAAAGTAGCTGCAATTTATCATTTCAGATTCTCGTAGAGTGACAAATATTTTTGCAGAATATTTTCGATATAGTTCCATGTTTTGCTGTTATTAAATGCACATCAATGACATTTGAATACAGCCACAATCATGTACTTTTGTCTTCGAAGTCTAGTCTAGAACAGTGTAACTATAGCAACTGTTCATGGTAAAACTTCAACTAGGCGACCGATAGATCTCATACGCAATCCTTCTCGCCATATTTTGACGCACTCTTTTTATACCCTTCACCACACTATGGTACAGGGTATTATATCTTTGTGCATATGTTTGTAACAGGCAAAAGGAATCTAGATAGCCACCTGGTTCCTTTTGAGAATATGCATAGAATCACTTTTTAAGTCGATTTATGCATGTCTGTCTGTCCGTCCGTCCATGTATTTTTGTTAACAAAGTACAGGTCGCATATGTGATCCGATTTGAGTGAAATTTGGCACAGTTCACTTATTTGGCCCAAGGACTATCCCAATTGAAATTGGGAAAAATCGGTTCAGATTTAGATATAGCTCCCATATATATTTTCGTCCGATATTAGGTAAATAGTGCATAAAAGTCCCTATATACCCTTCGATTTGCACGAAATTTGGCACCGCGTAATGAATTAAGCCTGGAACGATGTGTGTTAAATTTCGTGAAAATCGGTTCAGATTTAGATATAGCTCCCATATATATATATATTCGCCCAATTTTATGTATATGGTGCACCAAAGTCCCTATATATCCTTCGATTTGCAAGAAATTTGGCATTGCATTCTGAATTAAGTCTAGAACGATGTATTTTAAATTTCGCGAAATTCGTTTCAGATTTAGATATAGCTCCCATATATATTTTCGTCAGTTTTTGTGAAAATGGGGCACCAAAGTCCCTATAATAATTTAATAATTTTGTCCCATTGTAAGAAGCAACTCTATATCTGACCAAAATTTAGTTAAGGTTGCAGAATGACATGTTTAATTTCATGTTAATGGTCCTTCAAAAATGCGACGCCTGTTAGGATCCCATCTGTTGAATATACCGAAAGTGGTGAAGGGTATCATATAGTCGGCCCCATCCGACTTTACTAATTTCCTTATTAGTTAATCTTTGATGAACATGAACTTATGCAGTTTGTGCAGTACAAGGTTATACAAACAGTATTGACCGGGGGTGTTTAAAGTTTATTCAAACTCGGAGGTATTCATCAAGCGTTTTAGACATTCGATCGATCCAAGGAGCGAATATCGATTTGGACCACTACCTTGTAGCTGCCAAGGTTCGCACTCCTCTTAATTTAGCGGCAAAAGTGTGATATAACACAACACGGAAACTCGACATGGAAAAGCTGCAAACACAACAGATAGCAAATGCCTACTCCGCTCAACTTACCCACCTGCTTGACGATATAACTCTTTGTCCCGATAATAACGTAGAAGCTCAATGACTAATAATTGCCCAGTCCCTACAAATGCAAACTGCAACAAGTAGAACACCAGTGCAGCCAGAGATGAAGTTGGAAACCTGGTGACAGTTCCGGATAGCGGATAGAGGCGTTGAAGAAGATACCCCAAGAACCAATAAGAAATGACGTAAAAGAGTGTATACCACCTATCTAAGATGAGGTCAGAATAGCAATTAATCGGCTGAAAATATTAAAGCAGCATGTGCCGATGGATTACCAGCCGAACTATTCAATACGGGTAGTCAGATTGTGGTCAGGAGTATACTCAGCTCATTAGTATAATTTGGCTACAGGAATGCATGCCCAATGATTGGAACCTTAGCATCATGTGTCCAGTGCACCAAAAAGGAGACAAGAACTACTGAAGGCAGTGACTGGAACATCCACAAATTCACTTAGCGCTAAATCCTGAAAAAGACCCACGAAAAACACATCGACACATCCACCTATTCGTCGAATAAAAAACCGCATTCGCAGCCCAATCCGCTCAGATATGTTTAAAGCCATGTCTGCAAAAATAATGCGGCTATGCAGATTAAATTTAATTGGCACAAGATCAGCATTTAAAGTCGGAAAGGACCTATTGGAGCCTATTAATACCAAACGAGGATTTAGACAAGGTGACAGTTTGTCGTGTGCCCTATTTAACATCCTGCTGAAAGAAGTCATACGAGATGCAAATGTGAACAGAAATGACACTCTGATGGTAACAACAAGACGTCCAATGAACTCGGACCGATTGTGGAACTTGAGAACTACAGCTTCGCGGTAGTCAAAGATTTTATATACCTTGATAGCCCCATAAATAAAACTAATGTCATCAGTTTTGAAATTCGGAGAAGTATAGTGTTGGCCAACAGATGCTACTATGGCCTAGGTAAGCAATTTAGAAACAAGGCCACCTCTGGCGAGAGAGAAAAATTCTCCGAAAGATCTATCTGAGAGAAAAATTCTCCGAAAGATCTATGGATCGATCTGCGTCGACGCTGAATACCGCCGTCGAATGAACCGTGAGTTGTACCATCTATTCTCGGACATCGACAAGTGGCATATAAAAGCAAGCCAACTGATGGCTCACGTAGAAAGGGAAGGCCACAAATTTGATGGAAAGATCAAATGGAAGACAACATCTCGGAACATGGTCTTTCAAATGGGAAGAGCTACGCACCTTTTTATACCCTTCACCACACTGGGGTACAGGGTATTATGTCTTTGTGCATATGTTTGTAACAGGCAAAAGGAAACAAGACACATGGTTCCTTTTGAGAATATGCATAGAATCACTTTCTGAGTCGATTTACGCATGTCCGTCCGTCCGTCTGTCCGTCCATGTATTTTTGTGAACAAAGTACAGTTCGCATTTATGATCCGATTTGGATGAAATTTGGCGTAGGTCACTTATTTGGCCCAAGGACGAACCCTATTGAAATTGGGACAAATCGGTTCAGATTTAGATATAGCTCCCATATATATTTTCATC
Organism: Musca vetustissima; assembly: GCF_032173495.1. Classification (NCBI taxonomy): domain Eukaryota; kingdom Metazoa; phylum Arthropoda; class Insecta; order Diptera; family Muscidae; genus Musca; species Musca vetustissima. Next base: position 13,567 of record NW_026880299.1, read on the forward strand.
CGATTTAATGTAAATGGTGCACCAAAGTCCCTATATATCTTTCGATTTGCACGAAATTTGGCACAGCGTAATGAATTAGGCCTAGAATGATGTGTGCTGAGTTTCATTAAACTCGGTTCAGATTTAGATATAGCTCCAATAGATAGTTTCGTCCGATTTTATGTAAATGGTCCAACAAAGTCCCTATATATCTTTCGATTTACACGAAATTTAGCATATCGTATACAATTAAGTCTAGAATGATGTGTGCTAAATTTCGTGAAAATCGGTTCAGATTTAGATATGGCTCCCATATATAGTTTCGTCCGATTTTACGTAAATGGTCCAACAAAGTCCCTATATATCTTTCGATTTACACGAAATTTAGCATATCGTATTCAATTAAGTCTAGAATGATGTGTGCTAAGTTTCGTGAATATCGGTTCAGATTTAGATATGGCTCCCATATATAGTTTCGTCCGATTTTACGTAAATGGTGCACCAAAGTCCCTATATATCATTCGATTTGCACGAAATTTTGCACAGTGTAATGAATTAGGTCTAGAATGATGTGTGCTGAGTTTCATGAAAATCGGTTCAGATTTAGATATAGCTCCCATATAGAGTTTCGTCCGATTTTATGTAAATGGTGCACCAAAGTCCCTCGTTGAAATCGGTTCAGATTTAGATATAGCTTCTATATCTGACCAAATGAAAAAATTAGTATAGTTTGTAGAGTGATATGTTTATGGATACAATTTCATTTTGATGGTCCTTTAAAAATGCGACGTCTGTTAGGATTCATCTGTTGAATATACCCAAAGTGGTGAAGGGTATCGTATAGTCGGCCTCGTTCGACTTTACTACTTTCCTTACTGGTTTAAGCTCAGTTTATAAAACAAATCTTTTGTCACAAGCCAGCTAAGTACCATTATCATACTCGACGGTGAAAATATAACGAAAAATTGTCCGGTCTGCTTATAATGAAAATTCAGTGGTAGTTGTGTAGTGTTTCATATGTCCGACCTCGTCCTATTACTGGGTTATTAATCATAATATTGCTTAATAAAATTATCAACGGATTCTTGGACCAATATCAATGTCTCTGTAAACATTTAGATTTTGCTTATAAAAACCCCCCCCCCCAAGCTTTCTTTTGATTTCAATTGATGGGTGTAGCAAAATTGCCTTAGAATTTTGGACTGATGTACTATTTATTTAGGAAGACATATTTTTTATATCATGCATGCTTATGGTGGATGGCATAACAAACCTTCCCATTTCATTCACCAAACGCTGTATCAATTTTCGTTCATCCTTTCATATCTTTGATTCCATGTAATATTTTGGCCTAAGATCAAAATTCATACCAATAACAAAAAAGTATAGCGAACAATTTATATACATGTATAAAACCATATCTACTTGCCGTTCAATGACTTTTCATGTAAGCCTCTGAAGTGATGGTCAGTTACAAGTGAAAAACACTTGACCCCAAGAACAGCAACAACAAAACAACAAAAAACCCTTACATAAAACTTTCATAGATTGTGAAAAAGTGACAAGATTTTGAAGTACCATAAACCACCTTTCCATTCATCTGCCCAGCCAACTAACTAAGAAATTCATATTTGAAAGGCAGAGTATTTTTCGGATGTGACTTCTGGTGTTGTTGTTGTTCAAAGTAAAAATGATGTAGATGATAGAACACAACAGCAACAAAAAAAGGATTTACATTTATGAACAAAAATTGTAAAATCATTGATGTTATCCACAAAAGCTCATAGATGACGTTGAGTTTTCTTTTCTATCTATCTTCATCGTTTTTGGAGATATGAACAGGCAAAAAATTCCATTTTCATTCACCACCCGATTTGGGTCAAAAGCCAATGTGTAAAGTTAATGTCAATGCGTAATGGTGAGGACGGTGATAATGAAAGACAAATATGAAATTTTTGGTTACACATGCATGAGGTGTCGAAAGGAAAAAATTTATACTCGTAGTGAAAAAAATATCTATTCATAAATGTTTCCCTCTATTCAAAGTATGTGTAAAGTCAGATTCTTAAAAATGTGTTAAATTTTCGATGAGTTGACAAAATATTGCCTTGTTATATGCGTAAAATGTGGCATGTATATACTCGTAACTGTGTGTGATGTAGTTTTAATAAAATTATACACTTGAGCTATGGCCTAGTCACATTCTAATGAAGTGAGTCAAATACTGTGGGAAAATAATACAAAATAAATATGTTACAAAGTGGAAAATAAACCAGTAAGGAAAGTAGTAAAGTAGGACTGGGCCGACTATATGATACCCTTCACCACTTTGGGTATACTCTACATATGTATCCTAAAATACGTCGCCTTTGCGAAGGAACATTGACATGAAATTGAACGAACTTAAATATGTGATCCTTATCTATATCTAAACCGACTAACACCAATCCCAACCCATGCCAAACTTGACACCCGCTATTCGGATTGCTACACTATTTATAATTTTATCTCAATCAAACACCCATTGATTATTTGGTGTACAATAAACATGAATAAGTGGAAATTATATATGGAAGATATGCTATATCTATATCTGAATCGATTTCAAGGAAACTTTTACCTAAAATCGGGCGAAACTATATATGGGAGCTCTATCTAAATCTGAACCGATTTGCACAGAACTTATCACACGTCATTCTACTCTTAATTCAGTACGCTATGCAAAAATTCGTGCAAATCTAATGATTTTCAGGGACTTTGGTGCACCATTTACCTAAAATCGGGCGATACTATACATGGGAACTATATCTAAATCTGAACCGATTTTCCCGAAATTTCGCACACATCATTGTCGACCTAATTCAGTACGCTATGCAAATCTAATGATTTTCAGGGACTTTGGTGCACCATTTACTTAAAATTGGGTGATACTATACATGGGAACTATATCTAAATCTGAACCGATTTTCCGGAAATTTCGCACACATCATTGTCGACTTAATCTAGCACGCTATGACAAAATTCGTGCAAATCTAGTGATTTTCAGGGACTTTGGTGCACCATTTACCTAAAATCGGACGAATATATATGGGAGCTATATCTAAATCTGAACCGATTTTCCAAAATTGACCACACATCATTGTCGACCTAATTCAGTACGCTATGAAAATCTAATGATTTTCAGGGACTTTGGTGCACCATTTACCTAAAATCGGGCGATACTATATATGGGAGCTATATCTAAATCTGAACCGATTTTCCCGAAATTTCGCACACATGATTGTCGACTTAATTCAGTACGCTATGCCAAAATTCGTGCAAATCTAATGATTTTCAGAGACTTTGATGGAACATTTACCTAAAATCGGGCGAAATTGTATATGAGGGCTATATTTAAATCTGAACCGATTTTCCCGAAATTTAGCACACATCATTGTCGACCTAATTCAGTACGCTATGCAAATCTAATGATTTTCAGGGACTTTGGTGCACCATTTACCTAAAATCGGGCGATACTATATATGGGAGCTATATCTAAATCTGAACCGAAATTTCGCACACATCATTTTCGACTTAATCTAGTACGCTATGCCAAAATTCGTGCAAATCTAATGATTTTCAGAGACTTTGATGGAACATTTACCTAAAATCGGGCGAAACTATATATGGGAGCTCTATCTAAATCTGAACCGATTTTCTCCAATTTCAATAGGGATCGTCCTTGGGCCAAACCAATGGGCTGTGACAAATTTCATCCTATTCGGATCATAAATGCGACCTGTACTTTGCTCACAAAAATAAATCAACTCAGAATGTGATTCTATGCATATTTTCAAAAGGAACCATGGGTCTATCACGATTCCTTTTGCCTGTTACAAACATATGCACACAGACATAATACCCTGTACCACAGTGTGTTACATGCTTCGGAATGTATGATTTGGGCCAAACATGCACCGTTTTGCTGTATGATTTGTTGCCATTTTAAATGTAACTTCATAATGCCTCTCTCATAGAAGTCCTGCAAAAAAAACTTTGCAAATAACTAGTCGATATTCACAATTTTTTATCATTAAATGGTTGTAAATGGTTTAAACAGTTTTACGAGTATGTTCGATTTTTAGCTCCTGGACGATGTTACGACGGCTAACATGCCGGTCAACTTCGATCATTTCTCCAATTTTATCGACATTTTCGAAAACCGACCTAAGTGTGCGAGGTGAATCTTTAACATCAAAAATTGCTGAACGGAATGTTCGAAACCAAAATTGCACAAAATTGGCTGTTACAGTATCGGACCCATAAACACCATTCACAATTTTAGCCGCTTGGCTTGCATTTTCGCCTTTGTCAAAGAAAAAACTGTATAAAATGTACCGAATTTTCAAAAAACAGTTTGATCGATACTTTACTTTACCGTACAGCCATATGCCGAAAAATAATAGATTTCTATTTGTACATCGTACTGACATGTGTTATATTTGCTTTAAATCGTTCCAGACTTCAATATAGGTCCCTCATATTTTCGTCAGATTTGATCTAAATAAAAAACTTTTCTTCGGTTGCTACTAAATTGTACATATATGGAAGCTGTGTCTGCATCTGCACCAATTTCAACAAAAATCAATTTGATACGCTGTGAAAATTTCGTGTCGCTCGGTGCACCATTTACCCAAAATCCAACGAAAATAAAATGGAAGCTATATCTAAATCTGAACTGATTTCAACGAAACTTGCCAGAAATTAATTAATATTATCTTCAGTACATTGTACAAAATTGTTTGTCAATCGTACAAAATTTGGGTATTTAGGGCAAAATTTACAAAACATCGGACGATATATATATATATATATATATATTTTATTCATCGTTAGATTTTCTGTTTTATGTATATATGGGAGGTTTTTGGGGTCGAGAAATCCATTACTGATCTTTATTTTTACCTATGACAACCGCCTACATGTTTTAACTATTTTTCGTCTATTTTCTGAGAAAAATTAAGTTTTTCGGTAAAATTGATAAAAAAAAATCGAATTTTGAATCAAAATGATGTTATAGAAAAATAATTTTTTGAAAAGTGGGAGACTCGAGATCGACCTTTGAATTGCTTACAATTGTCCATAGAATCATCATGGATTTAATCGAATTTTTCGGTTCCATACAAATTGGCCCGCCCTAATGTATATGGGCAGTATTGTCAATTTTTTAACATAGCTGAAGCGGGAATTACTTAAGTATATGATAAAAAGTGAATAGTGTTGGGTTAATTGATCTGTCGTTGCAAACTGTTCATGATATTGACCTCGAAACTTTATTTTGGTGGAAGCTGTGTCTACTTTAATGTAAAAAAATTTTTAAAGCAGGTTGAGTCGAACCAGTTTTTATGTTCTCTATCGATTTGTGATTAAGCCACTCATTAGTCAAAGTAAGACTAGAAGCCAACAAAATGGGGACTACGCCCCTTATGTATCATTTTTCAAAATTTTAACTGTATCTACCTTTAAATGATGATGACATTTTGAAGCTCGATTTTGACTGTTTTTTGAATTTTACTTCTATTTTTAATGCACAAACATGAATTTCTAAAAATCGATTGTAAGATTATTGTAGTCGCGAATCTGAGTAATTTGATATATATTTTGTGTATGTAGTATGCACAGCCTCAGTATGTAGTATGCACTATACCTAAATCTGGACCGAAATTTACCAAATTTCGTACAAATCGAAAGATATATAGGAATTTTGCAGCATCATTTACATAAAATCGGACGAAAATATATATGGGAGCTATATCTAAATCTGGACAGATTTTCACGAATCTTAGCACACATCATTATACCCTTCACCAGGGTATTATGTCTTTGTGCATATATTTGTAACATGCAAAAATAATCGAGATAGACCCATGGTTCCTTTTTAGAAAATGCATAGAATCACATTCTGAGTCGATTCATGCATGTCCGTCCGTCCGTCAGTCCATGTTAAATTGTAAACAAAGTACAGGTCGCAGTTTTGATTCGAATTGGATGAAATTTGGCACAGCTCATTTATTTGGCCCAAGGACGAACCCTATTGAAATTGGGAAAAATCGGTTCAGATTAAGATATAGCGCCCATATATATTTTCGTCCGATTTAAGGTAAATGGTGCTTTCAAGTGGCTATATATCTATCGATTTGCACGAAATTTGGCGCAGCGTACTGAATTGAGTTTAGAATGATGAGTGGTGAGTTTCGGGAAAATCGGTTCAGATTTCGATATAGCTCCCATATATAGTTTCGTCCGATTTTATGTAAATGGTGCACCAAAGGCCCTATATATCTCTCGATTTGCATTCATATTTGGATATAGCTTCCATATATATTTTCGCCCGATTTTAAGTAAATGGTGCATTAAACTTCACATGTTTTTCAGATTGACATGAAATTTTGCACATCGTACAAAATTTAGCATAGAGTAGCGTAACAAACGAATGACATGTTTATGGATTGATCTTAGTCGATTCACATATAGATAAGTATTACATATTTTAATTCATCCAATTTCATGTTAATGGTCCTGTTTAATATAAACATAGTGGTGAAGGGTATCATATAGTCGGCCCCGTCCGACTTTACAGCTTTCCTTACTCGTTTTAGACTCAATTTGGTATTTTGGTACTTTCTATTAATTCGGACGAAAATATATATGGGAGCTATATCTAAATCTGAACCGATTTTCACGAAACGTAGCACACATCACTGTGGTCCTGATTTAATACGCTGTACCAAATTTTGTGCAAATCGAAAGATATATAGAGACTTTGGTGAACTATTTACATTAAATCCATAGGCAAAGCAAAATCGGATCATAAATGCGACCTGTACTTTGCATAAATTAGGGGTTATTCATATTAACATATATTAATAAATGAAAATTGTGAATGAAGGAAAATGTTTATGTAATTTCCACCACAATCAAATATCTTAGCAACAATCCTACGGTAATTCATAATCAGTGTTCGTTCCTTTCTAATTAGTCGAACAATACTAAGTCACAAGCAACAACAGCTCAGTGGGTGGACAACATTTAGGAGTCTTTCCTCTGAAAACAGTGGCGGCAGAAACATTTAGTTTCGACAACAACTACAGAAATGATCGTGCTGACGAACACCGAAGTCATAATTTGTATGGACAAAAGGCGACAAAACAAACAGACTAGCAGATTTTCACACTTACATTGTGGCTGTAGTCAAGCATTTCGTCGCCCATTAAATCAGCCGATCATCATTGTTTTGCTAATTTCTGATGTCGGCAGGATAATATTGTGTGTTGGCGGTAGCTCATCAACAATGGACGTTTGACAATCATTCATGGCGACTGGTCTTAAGCAAGTTTCGTATTATAAATTTGTGTGGTGCCTTTATCGGCTCGGGTTAACTTATATTCCCTGAGGTGATATTGTCTCGTCTTGGTGACAAATATTTACGTAATTTACCAAAAAAAAGTAAGGGAAGTTGAAAAGTCGGACGGTTCTGACTATATGATATCCTTCAAGTACAATATTATGTCGATAGAATAGACTTGGCATCTTTGCAGGGCCATTGACATAGAATCTGACGAAATTAAATATTTGAATTAAATGTAATTTGCCAAATGTCATGCCAGTCGAGAAGTCTTGGCGTCCTTGGTGTACCATTTGTATGAAATAGAGCAAATTAAGGGGACCTCCCTTATTTTCGATTTCAAATTTTCAAGATTTCATTGGACTGGTAGATGAATACCTATGAATGTCAAGGTTTGTAACTTTGTTATGTTGTTGTTTTTGGTGATTAAAGAAAATTACTTATTTTTGATGATGGGCATGATAACTCCTCACTGGAACATCGGAATCTGGAAATAGCAAGGGTGTTAGAAAGAGTACATGTCCGACTCTCGTATGAACTAGGATTATTGACTTCGCTCAAAAATTAACAAAAATGGCGGACCTTCGACTTTTTTTACAATTCGCCTATTTTTGATCACAAACTAATTGAAACAAGTGAAAAAAGCGTTAAGTTCGGCCATATATATTACAAAAAACAAAATTACAAAGAATTTGGTTGAAAACGCGTTCAATAACCCCAAAAACCCAAAAATTGGGGGGGGTACCCTTAAAAGGGGGCTACCCGAAAAAATTGACCTATATTTATAATTTTTAGCGGAGAGATAAGCTACCCAATAAGAACTCAAAGAACTAACATACAGCCAATTCGGTCGAAAAATACGATAAGAACCCCCAAAATACCGAAAATTTTGTGGTACCGTTATATAGGGACTACCAGAAAAAGTGGACCTTTATTTATAAGTTTTAGTGGAGTAATTTGGTATCCAATAAAAAACCCATGTACCAAATTTCAGCGAATTCATGGGTCTATATTTATAATTTTTAATGAGGAGGTTTGCTACTCAATAACAATTCAAAGTACTTAATTTCAGCCAATTCGGTCGAAAAATTCGATATAAACCCCCAAAATACCGAAAATTGGGGGCACACTTATATAGGGGCTATCCGAAAAAATTGATTTGGTACCCAATAAGAACACAAAGTACCGAATTTCAGCGAATTCGGTTGAAACCCCCGCACAAGTACCTCAAAATACCGAAATATGCGAGATATGCCTAAACGTGACATAGCTTCCATCTTCGAACTTGACCTACCTGCAGACAAATGTCGGAAAAATACGACTCTATGCAAAATTTTGGCGATCTATCTCAATTCGTTTGGACGCTAGAGTGATTACAACAGACGGACATGATTAGATCGTCATAGAATTTTACGCTGATCAAGAATATATATGCTTTAGTTCATACGATAGCTATACACTCCCAAAGAAACATGTCAAAACTTGGAACCGATTGGATTGTTAGTTTTTGAGTTATCGTGCCCGCCATTAAAACACTGATTCGAGAAAAATCCGCTATAATTTAAATTTTGTAGGGACATACTTGAATTAGTGTATATTCAAATTAAATAAAGAACAGTAAGGAAAGTAGTAAAGTCGGACTGGGCCGACTATATGGTACCCTTCACCACTTTGGGTATATTCTATATATGTATCCTAACCAGTGTTGCCAATTTAGCACTTTTAGTGCTAGATTTAGCACTTTTTGAACTCGTTTAGCACCAAAAAAATTGATCTAGCACCTAGCACATTTTTTAGCATTTTTTTATTTTTTTAGGATTTTTTTTTACTAAATTTTGGTTTCAACCCAAAAAATCCCATTTATCGATTTCATATTGACGCATTGAATTTTCGCTTTGTTCCACGCGATGAATTAGATTTTCCAATGGTCGGGTACTTCATGTGGTGACTATGACATTGTCTGTTGGTAGATTGTTTATTTGGGAAAATGAAAAATCTAATTAAGGGGACCCCCCCCATTCTCGGGGTCAAAATTTTTGTTGACTTAATTCCAATCTACACTAATTCAAGAATGTCCCTGCAAAATTTCAAGTAAAAATCTCAAGAACTCTTGAAGATATAGCCGATTTATTGTGTCAGCATCAAGTGACGGCTGAAGGGCTTCTCAAACTTTAAACGCGTTTTTCTCTAAACATTTTTTTGCGAATGGCGGGCACGATAACTCAAAAACTAATAACCCAATCGATTTCAAATTTTTACACGTTTCTCTGTGAGTGTATAGCTATCGTATGAACTAGGATAAAGCCAATCGGTGAAGATCTTCCTTATTTTTTAACTTGGTTTTTGGTAAAAAATCGGCGATTTTCCAAAAATATTTTTTCAAAGTTCCGCCATTTTGTTAATTTTAGAGCGAAGTCAATAATCCTAGTTCATACGAGAGCCAGACATGTACTCTTTCTAACACCGTTGGAATTTTCGGATTCCGATGTTCCAGTGAGGAGTTATCATGCCATCAAAAATAAGGACTTTTCTTTGATCACAAAAAACAACAACAAAACAACAACAAAAATTTTTTGTAAATTATTTTTCTTCTTTTTTAAATCTTCAAATATATATGTGCGAAGTTACAAACCTTAACAAGCATTGGTATTCATTTACCAGCCCATTTAAAATCTTAAAAATAAAAAATCGAGAATGGGGGGGGGTTCCCTTAAGTTGTACATTTGAGAGCAATGTAATAATAATGAACATGAATTATGTTGGAACTTTCTGAAAACAAGTATTTTATTCAGCGGGAATCCGGAATGCCAAGTTATAACCACTTTAGATTACCGAAAAGGCCAGGAATTGTGCCAGAATAAGGACCAAAATAGAAAGATTCCGGCAAATATATTTTTATACCCTCCACCATAGTATGGAGGGTCTATTAATTTTGTTTTTGCGTTTGTAACTCATCCGATCCTATAAATTATATATATATTCTTGATCAGCGTAAAATTCTATGACGATATAGCCATGTCCGTCTGTCTGTTGTAATCATTCTAGCGTCTAACAGAATTAAGATAGATCGCCAAAATGTTGCATAGGGTCGTCTTTTGTCTGCAGGCAGGTCAAGTTCGAAGATGAGCTTTATCGGTCCACGTTTAGGCATAGCTCCCATATAAGGGTTCCCCCCAATGCTGCAATTTGGTATTTTGTAGTCGCATATGGTAACAAATCTCCCTACCAAAAATTATTAATATTCGCCCCCTTTTTGAGGTAGTCCCCATATAACCCCCTTTTTTTATTAAAATAGTAATCTGATTTGTTCCGCGTTTTGAATTTGGTTCTGAGACTCTTTGTAATCATTTCACCTGCGGAGGAAAGCGAGAAAAAATAGATCGTAAGGTTCGATAATGAACTATATCCGCATTTAGACCTAGCCCCTGTGTGGAGGTTCCAGAGGTAGTGGACTGATATTAACCATCTTCAAATTTGAACTAAGTTTGGAAGAAATAATAAGATGGGCAAAGTTTGGATGAAATCTAAATTTTCGGAAACGGATTTGGTCCAAAGAAACATGAGTCTAGAACCAATATTTCGATGAGGCACATTTTCACCGTGTTAAAGTGTATACACCCTCATTAGCCATTAGGCTGGGGTACAATTATCCATTAAAAAATTCTGAAATTTGTATTATGGTTAACATTATAGTTTACATAATCCGTTTTTAGAAATGTCGGTATAGGTCCACTTTTTGGTATGTTCCCTATATTTTCATTTATAGTACCTGTCAGTATATCTATGGTGGAGGGTATCCAAAGTTCGGCCCGGCCGAACTTAACGCTTTTTCACTTGTTTTATATTAAAGTCGCTGTTGGGAATGAGATTATATACCCTTAAAAGTACGCATATTTGTACGCAATGTGAAATTACAGTTATTTACCTTAACCAAATTTGGACATTATTAGTATTTATATTTTAGTAGGTAGATTTCAAATACCATCAAAACAAAAAACGGAAAAAATTTAGTCAATTCGGTTGCGTGTCCGACGTCCCCAAAATGTCGAATAATGGGGAGGGTATCGCTCTCTGGGGGCTACCCCTAAATATGAACCCATATTAATAATTTTTGATAAGGAGATTTTTTACTCAACAAAATTTAAACAATCAAATTAAAACCAATTCAATTGATGAGGGTTACCCTTAAAAGTGGACCAATATTAATAAGTTCTAGTAAGAAGACTATTTATCCAGGTAGAACAAAATATACAAATATACAGCAATTTAAGTTGAAAAATGTGCCTAAAAGATTAAAAAACAAATATTGGAGGATGGTGTACCCTAAAACGACCGATATATTCCATTTCCAATATCAAATCTCATAGGAGTACTACCAACGTATGTGCAAAATTCCAAAGCTCTGTTTTCAATATTGCGACCTCAATCGAACGGACATGGCTAAATCGACAAGGAATTGTCGTTAAGAATAAATGGGGTTTCTGATTAATATTTCATTGTTAAATATTAACAATTTTGTTCTAGAAATTTTTAGCACTTTTTTCTGGCACTTTTTTAAAATTTTTAGCACTTTCTAGCATTTTTTTCAACAAAATCTAGCATTTTTCCTCAACAAAGTTTTGGCAACACTGATCCTAACAGACGTCGCGTGTTTGTTATATATCTATACATTGTGTCAATCGGCCTAGCTATGGATCCTAGCACATCGAAAGATATTTAGGGACTTTGGTACATAAAATAGAACGAAAATATATCACGAATTCCACAAAAAGGTCAACCACACAGGTGAAAAATCAATTCGTTAAGAGAGATATGAAATTATATAGGAAATATTCTTTGCAATCCGGACAATATATTTTTAGTTGAATTTTGAAAAATAACCGTAGTTTTTCTTTTCGTTGTACCATTTTCGCGTGGAGAGTAACTTGGGCATATTTTTATACCCTCCACCATAGTATGGAGGGTATATTAGTTTTGTTTTTCCGTTTGTAACGCATCGAAATAACCATTTCCGACCCTATAAAGTATATATATTCTTGATCAGCGTAAAATTCTATGACGATCTAAGCATTTCCGTCTGTCCGTCTGTCTGTTGTAATCACTCTAGCGTCTAAACGAATTGAGATAGAGCCCCAAAATTTTGCATAGAGTCGTCTTTTGTCTGCAGGCAGGTCAAGTTCGATGATGGGCTATATCGGTCAACGTTTAGGCATAGCTCCCATATAAGGGTACCTCCCATTTTTCGGTATTTTGAAGTTCTTAAGTGTGTTTTTCAACCGAATTCGCTGAAATTTGGTACATGGGGTTCTTATTGGGTACCAATTTTCCCCTCTAAAAATTATAAATATAGGTCCACTTTTTCTGGTAGCCCCCATATAAGGGTACCTCCCAATTTCCAGTTTTTGGGGGGGTTTTGACCGGATTTTTTCACCTAATTGACTGTAATTCGGTACTTTGAGTTCTTATTGGGTAGAAAATCTTTGTACTAAAAATTATAAATATAGGTCAATTTTTTCGGGTAGCCCCCATATAAGGGTACCCCCCAATATTCGGTATTTTAGGGATCTTGAGCGCGGTTTTCAACCGAATTCGCTGAAATTTGGTACATGGGGTTTTTATTGGGTACCAAATTTCCCCTCTAAAAATTATAAATATAGGACCACTTTTTCTGGTAGCCCCCATATAAGGGTACCTCCCAATTTCCAGTTTTGGGGGGTTTTGACCGGATTTTTTCACCTAATTGACTGTAATTTAGTAATTTGAGTTCTTATTGAGTAGCAAATCTCTTCACAAAAAATTATACATATAGGTCAATTTTTTCGGGTAGCCCCCATATAAGGGTACCCCCAATTTTCGATATTTTGAGGTTCTTGAGCGCTTTTTTCAACCGAATTCGCTGAAATTTGGTAATTTGTAGTCGTATATGGTAACAAATCTCCCCACCAAAAATTATTAATATTCGCCGCTTTTTAGGGGTAGTCCCCATATAACCCCCTTTTTATACCCTTCACCACGCTGTGGTACAGGGTATTATGTCTTTGTGCATATGTTTGTAACAGGCAAAAATAATTGAGATAGACCCATGGTTCCTTTTGAGAATATGCATAGAATCACTTTCTAAGTCGATTTATGCATGTCCGTCCGTCTGTCTGTCTGTCCATGTTAAATTGTAAACAAAGTACAGGTCGCATTTATGATCCGAATTGGATGAAATTTGGCATAGGTCACTTATTCGGCCCAAGGACGAACCCTATTGAAATTGGGAAAAATCGGTTCAGATTTAGATATAGCTCCCATATATATATTTAACCGATTTAATGTAAACGGTCCCTATATATCTTTCGATTTACACGAAATTTGGTACAGGCTAATCATTTAGGCCTATAATGATGTCTGCCAATTTTCGTGAAAATCGGTCCTGATTTAGATATAGCTCCCATATATAGTTTCGTCCGATTTCATGTAAATGGTGCCCCAAAGTCCCTATATATCTTTTTATTTGCACGAAATTTGGCATAACGTACTGAATTAAGCCTAGAGTGTTGTCTGCCAAGTTTCGTGAAAATCGGTCCAGATTTAGATATAGCTCCCATATATAGTTTCGTCCGATTTCATATAAATGGTGCCCCAAAGTCCCTATATATCTTTTGATTTGCACGAAATTTGGCATAACGTACTGAATTAAGCCTAGAGTGATATCTGCCAATTTTCGTGAAAATCGGTCCAGATTTAGATATAGCTCCCATATATAGTTTCGTCCGATTTCATGTAAATGGTGCCCTAATGTTCTTATATATCTTTCGATTTGCACGAAATTTGGTATAACGTACTGAATTGAGCCTAGTATGACGTCTGCCAAGTTTCGTGAAAATCGGTCCAGATTTAGATATAGCTCCCGTATATAGCTTCGTCCGATTACATGTAAATGGTGCACCAAAGCCCCTATATATCCTTCGATTTGCACGAAATTTGGCATAACGTACTTAATTGAGCCCAGAATGATGTCTGCCAAGTTTCGAGAAAATCGGTCCAGATTTAGATATAGCTCCCATATATAGTATCGTCTGATTTCATGTAAATGGTGCCCTTTTGTTCTTATATATCTTTCGATTTCCACGAAATTTGGTATAACGTACTGAACTGAGGCTAGAATGATGTCTGCCAAGTTTCGACAAAATCGGTCCAGATTTAGATATAGCTCCCATATATAGCTTCGTCCGATTACATGTAAATGGTGCACCAAAGTCCCTATATATCCTTCGATTTGCACGAAATTTGGCATAACGTACTTATTTGAGCCCAGAATGATGTCTGCCAAGTTTCGAGAAAATCGGTCCAGATTTAGATATAGCTCCCATATATAGTTTCGTCCGATTACATGTAAATGGTGCCCCAAAGTCCCTATATATCTTTTGATTTGCACGAAATTTGGTACAGCCTAATCATTTAGGCCTAGAATGATGTCTGCCAAGTTTCGTGAAAATAGGTCAAGATTTACATATAGCTCCCATATATAGTTTCGTCCGATTTCATGTAAATGGTGCACCAAAGTCCCTATATATCCTTCGATTTGCACGAAATTTGGCATAACGTACTGAATTGAGTCTAGAATGATGTCTGCCAAGTTTCGAGAAAATCAGTCCAGATTTCTATATAGCTCCCATATATAGTTTCGTCCGATTTCATATAAATGGTGCCCCAAAGTCCCTATATATCTTTTGATTTGCACGAAATTTGGCATAACGTACTGAATTAAGCCTAGAGTGATATCTGCCAATTTTCGTGAAAATCGGTCCAGATTTAGATATAGCTCCCATATATAGTTTCGTCCGATTTCATGTAAATGGTGCCCTAATGTTCTTATATATCTTTCGATTTGCACGAAATTTGGTATAACGTACTGAATTGAGCCTAGTATGACGTCTGCCAAGTTTCGTGAAAATCGGTCCAGATTTAGATATAGCTCCCGTATATAGCTTCGTCCGATTACATGTAAATGGTGCACCAAAGCCCCTATATATCCTTCGATTTGCACGAAATTTGGCATAACGTACTTAATTGAGCCCAGAATGATGTCTGCCAAGTTTCGAGAAAATCGGTCCAGATTTAGATATAGCTCCCATATATAGTATCGTCTGATTTCATGTAAATGGTGCCCTTTTGTTCTTATATATCTTTCGATTTCCACGAAATTTGGTATAACGTACTGAACTGAGGCTAGAATGATGTCTGCCAAGTTTCGACAAAATCGGTCCAGATTTAGATATAGCTCCCATATATAGCTTCGTCCGATTACATGTAAATGGTGCACCAAAGTCCCTATATATCCTTCGATTTGCACGAAATTTGGCATAACGTACTTATTTGAGCCCAGAATGATGTCTGCCAAGTTTCGAGAAAATCGGTCCAGATTTAGATATAGCTCCCATATATAGTTTCGTCCGATTACATGTAAATGGTGCCCCAAAGTCCCTATATATCTTTTGATTTGCACGAAATTTGGTACAGCCTAATCATTTAGGCCTAGAATGATGTCTGCCAAGTTTCGTGAAAATAGGTCAAGATTTACATATAGCTCCCATATATAGTTTCGTCCGATTTCATGTAAATGGTGCACCAAAGTCCCTATATATCCTTCGATTTGCACGAAATTTGGCATAACGTACTGAATTGAGTCTAGAATGATGTCTGCCAAGTTTCGAGAAAATCAGTCCAGATTTCTATATAGCTCCCACATATAGTTTCGTCCGATTTCATGTAAATGTTGCACCAAAGTCCCTATATATCTTTCGTTTTGCACAAAATTTGGTATAACGTACTGAATTGAGCCTAGAGTGATGTCTGCGTTGTTTCGTGAAAATCGGTCCAGATTTAGATATAGCTCCCTTTTATTGTAGATTGATTTTAAGTAATTGACGCACCAAGAACCAATAGGAACAAAACGTTCTGAAATTAGTATAACCTATCCTGTCACTAGTTTGTTTGAAATCGCTTAATATTTGGATAGAGCTTCCATAAATATTTTCACCCGATTTCAAGTAAATTGGGCATCAAACTCCTCATGTTAGTCAGTTTGACATCAAATTTTGCACAACGTACAAAATTGAGCATAGAATTATGTAGTTGCGTTTTCTAGAAGTACAGACATAGCCCAACGGATGACCCATTTATATTTGTTTGAAGTCGATTTACATACTTTATGGATAGATCTACGTAGATTAACATTTAGATAAATATCACATATTTTATTTCATCCAATTTCATGCTAATAGTCCTGTTTAATATACCCATAGTGGTGAAGGGTATCATATAGTCGGCCCCGTCCGACTTTACTACTTTCCTTACTGGTTTATATTACTGATTTGTTCCGTGTGTTGCGGTTGGTTAGTCGTTACGGGGAATAATCAATTTTTACCCTACAAAGACTATTTAGCCATCTGTTGTAAGCATTCCGCCTTCTAAAGATATTGTGATAAAAAAAAACTCAAACATGATGATAATGAAATATATCGGCAGACATTTAGGCATATCCCCAATATCGTGATACCTCCTGAAGGAAATAATTGAGATAAACAATTAAAATATTTGGT